>NC_053027.1:115296055-115539837 GCF_003073215.2 Triticum urartu | reverse complement strand
CAAGCTTGCACTGGAAGAATTCTCCCCACAGTTCGAGGGTGGGGAGGACACCGAGAAAACCCTCGCACAGGGCGACGAAGGCCGACAGTAGCATCACCGCGTTCGGAGTAAGGTGATGCGGCTGGAGATGATAAAATTCGAGGAAGGAGCGGAGGAACCCGCTCGCCGGCAGGCCGAAGCCGCGCACGCAGTGCGAGCGGAAGATTACCCGCTCGTCCTCTTCCGGTGCCGGCGAGATCTCCCTCTCCGGCGCAAGGCGGACCCGCACGAAATCCGCGCCCGACAGCCGCCGCATCTGGTGGAGGAATTTGACATGGTCGTCGTGGACGTTGGAGCCATCCCAGGAGCTCGACAACGCCATGGGAACGACGCGGCGATGAGAAAGGTGCGGCGGAAGAAAGGCGCGCGACCCTGCTATGACGAAGCAATGGCAAGCCAAGAAGATTGGCGGGAAGGCCGAGCGGCGGCGGGTGGCTATGGCGGCGAAGAGGAGGAAGAAGAAGGAAGGGGCAGAGCGAGGGAGAGCGTGCGAGCGTCTGGCGCTCCCCTCCTCTCCCCCTACTTATAGCCTCGTGCGGCGAAGCCGAGGAGGCAGGACGTGGGGGGACGTGGGATTTACTGCAGCCACTCCCCCATGCCCTGCGATTATTGCGCCTTCACGGCGTGCGGAAACCGCCGCTGGGAGGCGCGCGGTCTATCTGGGCCACAGAAGATCCGTGCGTGGGCCGAGGCCCTATAGTGGCGGGCCCCGGACTGCAGCGGCGCCCCGTCGCGCGCGTGGGCTGGCAGACCCCTCCAACCTTGGGATGCCACGTGGCGCGCAGACGACGAACGGTTAGCTCGTAGCCTGACTCGCGCGTCGACTGGAACCCGCCTTCAAGCTTCGAAATCTCTAGAAGATGGCATGCCTAGTCAAAGCCGGCTCCCAGTTCCCGGACCCTCAAGATAGGAAGCTGACTGAGCTCCTCATATTTTTTCTGCCTCGGAGCCCAATCACCTTCGGGGACTACTGTCAGAGTAAATGACCACGGGTAGCCTAGCCGGCTTCCCCTGGTTCTTTGAAAAAATTATAGGACCGATTGAGCCTCCAAGCGTCCAAGACGGAGGGCCGCCTTCCCCCGGCTGGCTACCTCTCAGGTCGGCTGCGTAAAGGCAGCCCGACCCTGAAATCCTTGAGAAACAAGTCCACGAGAGGGCCGACTCCAAGAAGCTGACCAGGATAAGGCCGACTCCCGGGAACCGGCCCCTGAGCAGGCGGCCAAGATCGTGCCCTCAGAGTCTGCACCCACATAATGGCGACAAGACGGGGCGTGGCTACAGTGAAGCCTACCACCCCCGAATCCCGGGGCACGCATGGCCACAGTGCGCTGTACGGGGTGGCCATCACCCGTCCAGCGCGGCACTGTTGCCATGTTGATCGTGACGTCACCCACGGCGAGAAGTCAATACGACCCGTGGGTGGCGGGCCCCCTCAGTCAGGGAGACCCCAAAAGCGGCTGGGCTTCCCGCAGTCGGCCTGGGGTACGGCCGGCTCCCAATAGCCGGCCAGCTCTCTCCCTTGAAGGAGGTGCCTCATTAAGGAGACAAGACAAGGTAATGCTACAGTGATGAGCCGCCTCGCGACGACACTGTAGCCATGCTTATCACGACAAAGCCCTCGTCACCTGAGACAAGGCAACAGTAACCAGCCTCCGACAAAACTCCCGAGCGGTGGGGCTGGCCTGTCGACCAGAGGGCCAGCAGCCGGTGGGGCCTACTAGGCGGCGGGCCCATCGGTCGGCAGAGAAGCCGGCCAGCGTAGACACAGACGGCTGGGGCCCGCGCCCAGCCAAATTACAATTGTACCCCTGGGGGTAGGCCTATATAAACCCCCCAGGGCACCCATGCAGGGGGATCTCTCTTTGGGTAGTTTTTAGACACCGCAACGAGAGGAGGAGCAGGCAAGCCTTGCCCTCTTCATCCTTTCACCAAACAGCTCAAGGAGCCTCTTATAGCTACTTGCCAATCTAGTGACCATGCGGAGACCCCGCAGAGCAGCGGTAGGGGTGTTATCTCCATGGAGAGCCCTGAAGCTGGGTAAGATTCATCGGCGTGCATGTCTTCGCCTTATCCCGTTTCCAGCACCAGTGATGTTTTATTGGCTCCCACAATGATAAGCCACCCGTTGGCATATGTCGCACCAACCACCCGACAGGGATGATACTTGATGAAATCAAGAACACACTGCCTCCGAAACTATTGAACGAATGGCACAAGGGGTAAGAAAAACTTCAGACAGCACTCCGGTTGAAAAGAGAGGAAAAACTTGACAGGATGAGAGAACTTGAATGAGAACACAGCACTCCTGTTAAATGAACCAGAAAGGAAAAGAATATGATCGTGATATGACAAGATGATGGTTCGAAGAGAGCAACATCACTATGCCTCCGGAACGAAAGAATAGAAGTTGAAATGTTGGCAACGAAAGAATTGAGAAGAAAATGACAACTTCTGCCACAAATGAGCTTGGAAAACACCCTTCCAAGAAAATTATAACGGAGTTGTTGGAAAACCAACAACGAAATGAATAAGCTTGTAGTGGGCTTATGGAAAACTTCTCAAAATTATGAGGTGACAACCTTCCACTCACGGGAAAAGATTTGATTGAGAGCTAGAAAAGATAGAAAAGCTTCTTCCATCGAGAGAATAAAGAGAGAACTTGGATCGCAGATAATCACCACAAAGAGCAACATTCCCAATGGAAGGCTTTAGGTGAAATCTAACCCAAGAAAACTCCAATGAAGAGATTGATGGGTTGCAAAGGATCTCATGAATGAATTGAAAATGATGGGTTTAAAATATGTCATTCCTTACAACTTGTGAATCTTGAAACATGAATAAAATTGTCAAGAATGACATAACACCATCTCAAAAGATAAGATAGAAAGAATTGCACTTCGGAATGGAAGATGAAGAATACTGGAACTCCTCAAATGAACAACATGTTTATTTGAGAGTATAGCTTGGCGGATCTTAGCTTCGAGAGGAATCTTGAAGAAAAAAATGAAGAAAGAAAGGAATCCTTGATGAACCATCATGTAGAGTCTCCATGAAGAACTCTGATATTAAAAGGATGATAAAAGAAAGAGAAGTTGAAAACACAAGGTGAAGCCTTGCGATGATTTAGATGGATCTTCGTGATGATATACTTGAGAGATCTTGGAACTCCGGGAAAGAAAAGTTGAAACAATTGAAAACGATAATTTACTCATCGTGAACACACTCCGGAAGAATGGATCCATCACTTGGATGAAACAAGAATAAGAATTATGTTATGCGCATCCTTCACCAATTAAATTGATGACAAGCAACGGATTTGACATACTACTTATTCTCATAGAAAGGATTAAGAGAGATATACCGCAAACTTGAGAAAGGTCTTCAACGAACCACCAGTAGGATTGGAAAGAACGAATGAATCTATATGATAACGAAGGAAGAGAACTCTTGAACAAACCACCATAAGAATTGAACAAGAAAGTAGCAAAGGCACAATTCACCAGGAAGAATATGAAGAACAAATGAAGATACTTGAGGGGATTTAGATACAAGTGAACGAAGAGATACCGAGCTGATTAGGGAATACTTGAACGATGCACTAGTAAGATTTGGAGAACGAGAGATCAAAGCTGGAATGAATAATTCTGAGATGATGGGCTCCGGAGAATCAAACTGAAAAGACTCTTGAATTGCTCCATATGGGTGAAAAGAATTTTCACAATCGAAACCAGTTATGAGAGGATGGCATCAAGCTATAGCCATGAATCTTTGGAAGAACGGGTAAGAATTTAAGAGGAACTCTTCTTCGGTCTGAGAATGACGACGAGAAACACCACCTTGAGTTATTGAGGCACTCCGGAATGGAAATTAGAAAGGTTGAACCAATGATGAAAAGAATGTGAAAGATCTTGGAGAAGGCATTTGACTGATGATAACTCATTCTTACGTCAAACTTGGAAAATGAATTTGAGAGTAATTCCGAGAAAATTAGAAGAGTCAGGTAAGATCCTGGGAAAAGACCTATGGGTTAGGGCCCACTCAAAAGATACACTATTGAAATGGTTACTTGAAAAGGAGATTGACCCGGTTGATTTAAATGGCTTGAATGAGATAACATCCTCAAAAGAACTTGAACGAATGCAGAGTGGAAACATGAATCTTCGAGGTATCTTCAGCACTCCGGAACAATTGAATAATGAGAGGTGGATTATTAAGAAGTGCACCGGTATGAGAAAACATTTGAAATAAGGAAAGATCAACACCAAAAACTTGACTTGAATCCACCGGAGAAGAAAAAGAATGCAGAATGACGAACTTGAAGCTCCGTTAGTATCTTCCTGAGAATCACTGGATAAGAATATTGACGGAAAAGAATGGACAGACTTCACATCAATAAGGTGGATAATTGATTAATAAATATTAGTACTTAAAAAAAAAAAAAAAGGGGGGGGGGGGGGGAAAACAAAGACAACTTGGGGGTGGATGAAACGAGCACCATTGAGAGAACTTAGAATTGAACTTGCAGATGTTTAAAATGATCGGATCGACTTGAAGAGGAGCACACCGGTTGAAAAGGATTGGCATGACCATCTCGATGATCGAAAAAGGATTATCACTCCCATAAAAATATGAGAACATCACTTAGAAAGAAGCATGGAATCAACATTTGACCTTGAAGCAACTCGAATGCCACAACTTAAAACAAAACAAAGGTTTTGGCTTGCAGAATAAGCCGGAACAAACATATGATAGATCCCATATCGTATCATGTGTCTGTTGGAAAGATATTCTAGGAGCTACTTGAATTCCCACCTATAAAAACTCCAGAAACTTTTTGGTTATGCAATCAGGTGTTGGGGATACAGGGGAAGCATAATATCTCACCCAAAGTCCCAAACTAACAATTCCTACATCCAGCTGTATCCATCCTTCAACACATAACCAAGAAACCTTCGGAAATCATTTACCTCAACCTTCGAAAAGCATCCGTTATACGAGTTATGTCAATACTCCTGAACTCCCGCCCCAGTACTGGGTGGCGTCGAGGTTATCTCACCAACAACTGCATAAAAGAGATTTTCGATGTCGGCGAACTCAGGTATTACAGAACTGCAACGATAAAATTGTGACGACAACACCTCGGAGCTCAACTCCCTGGGACACTGCCACAACCCCTAAATGTCAGCAGGCACCAATAACAATGTTCTTGTCACAAAATCATCGGAACGATTCCAAGATACCCGCGTGATCCTAAAAAAATTTCATGAAATTTGAGGAGAGAAAAATCAAAACTTCAACGTCAGGAGGCCTCACCAGAGCGACGAAGGGACTGAGGAGTAGAAAGAATCCTACTCTCCGATATATATAATCCTAAGACTCAAAACATTTTGATCTAGAGTCAACAACGTCAGCGGTTCGATCAAGCAAGGGGCTCCTAAGTCGGGGATGGCTCTGATTACCAACTTGTAACACCCACAATGCGGCTATATCTCCCACGTGTCGGGGCACGACTTAGAGGCATAACCGCATGGTAGGTTTGTCACAAGAGGGGTAATCTTCACACAATCCCATGTACTGAATAAGAAAGGGATACAGAGTTGGCTTACAATCGCCACTTCACACAAATGCAAGTTAAACATACATCATCCAGAGTACAATCAAGGTCCGACTACGGAACCAAAACAAAAGAAGACAACCCCAAATGCTAGATCCCCGATCGTCCCAACTGGGCTCCACTACTGATCAACCGGAAAATACATAAAACATCGACCAAGGTCTTCATCGAGCTCCCACTTGAGCTGGGTGCGTCACCTGCACTGGTATCATCGGCACCTGCAACTGTTTGGAAGTATCTGTGAGCCATGAGGACTCAGCAATCTCACACCCGCAAGATCAAGACTATTTAAGCTTATGGGTAGGAAAGGGTAGTGAGGTGGAGCTGTAGCAAGCACTAGCATATATGGTGGCTAACATACGCAAATAAGAGCAAGAAGAGAAGCAACGCAACGGTCGTAAGCTAGAAGTGATCAAGAAGTGATCCTGAAACTACTTACGCACAATCATAACACAAGAACCGTGTTCACTTCCCGGACTCCGCCGAGAAGAGACCATCATGGCTACACACGCGGTTGATGCATTTTAATTAAGTTAAGTGTCAAGTTCTCTACAACTGGATATTAACAAATTCCCATCTTCCCATAACCGCGGGCATGGCTTTCGAAAGTTCAAACCTTGCAGGGGTGTCCCAACTTAGCCCATCACAAGCTCTCACGGCCAATGAAGGATATTCCTTCTCCCAGGAAGACCCGATCAGTCTCGGAATCCCGGTTACAAGACATTTTGACAATGGTAAAACAAGACCAGCAAGACCGCCTGATGCGCTGACATCCCGATAGGAGCTGCACATATCTCGTTCTCAGGGCAACACCGGATAAGCTAAGCGTACATGTACCAACATAACCCAAGTTGCCAAGGGACAGTCCCGCATGGTGCTCTGGTTCGGACCAACACTTAGAGAAGCACTGGCGGGGGGGGGGGGGGGGGGGGGGGGGGGTTAAAATAAGATGACCCTCGGGCTCGCGTAAACCCAAGGGAAGGTTATAGGTTGTTAGGCAAATGTAAAATCAAGGTTGGGCCTTACTGGAGGAGTTTTATTCAAAGCAAACTGTCAAGGGGTTCCCATAACACCCAACCGCGTAAGGAACGCAAAATCAAGGAACACAACACCGGTATGACGGAAACTAGGGCGGCAAGAGTGGAACAAAACACCAGGCGTAAGGCCTAGCCTTCCACCCATTACCAAGTGTATAGATGCCTTAATTAAAATAATAGATATTGTGATATCCCAATATATCCATGTTCCCACATGGAACAAACTTCAACTTCACCTGCAACTAGCAACACTATAAGAGGGGCTGAGCAAAGCGGTAACATAGCCAAACAACGGTTTGCTAGGAAGGTGGTTTAGAGGCTTGACATGGCAATATGGGAGGCATGATATAGCAAGTGGTAGGTAGCGCGGCATAGCAATAGAGCGAACAACTAGCAAGCAAAGATAGAAGTGATTTCGAGGGTATGGTCATCTTGCCAGAGATCCCGCAAGGAAGAAGAACGAGTCCATGAAGAAGACAAACGGACGTAGTCGAACGAATCCTCACAAACGCGATGTTATCAGAACTAACTCGAAGAAGCAACACCGGATAGAAGCAAACACCATAGTAAACAACCATCACACAAGCATGGCATGATGCACAACCAAGTATGATGCATGTCCGGTTTAAATATGAATGACATGGCAAAGTGCACAAACAAAAGTACAAATTAAGTGGAGCTCAATATGCAACGAGTTGCGTATTGATGAAACACCACATCACTTATTTAGTTCTCTCCCGTTTATGTACTCAACAATATTAAATGTTGGTTAGCATGGCAAGAGGTGAAGCATGATTAAACTAACTATCTAGTCAAGTTTAAATGAGGCCGGAACAACAAGCAAACAAATTCGGAAAATCCCCATGTGCATATTTTAGATTTGGTACTTTTCTTTCCTAAGGCATATTTTAATGTTGTTAAACATGCAAAGTAATGCCACCATGTTAAACTAGGCTTTTTTCTACCCCATTTACATATATAAATTATTTAAAACCGAGCTATGGTTTATTAGTTATGAAATAAATCATTTTAACATGGCATGTGAGCAAAATTACACAAACGGCCTTTTAAACATGATTGAAAGTTGGATATTATTAAACTAGATGAAATTCTAGTCATATTTCATATATAATTCATTTTAAACCGATGCACCATTTGCGATTTATTAAATGCATGAACTAGGGGGGGGTCTTTCTGCAAAACAGACGTTCCTGGGAAAATAGCTAAAATCATAGGGAGGGAAAAAAGGACATGGGCCGAGTCTGGCATACAGAGCACTTGTATGGCCCAACAGTAGGGGAAAGAAAAAAAATAGAGGAGGGATATCGGTGTCAAAACCGGCAGATCTCGGGTAGGGGGTCCCGAACTGTGCGTCTAAGGCGGATGGTAACAGGAGGCAGGGGACATGATGTTTACCCAGGTTCGGGCCCTCTTGATAGAGGTAATAACCTACGTCCTACTTGATTGTTCTTGATGATATGAGTATTACAAGAGTTGATCTACCATGAGATCGTGGAGGCTAAACCCTAGAAGCTAGCCTATGGTATCATTGTATCTTGTCCTACGGACTAAACCCTCCGGTTTATATAGACACCGGAGGGGGCTAGGGTTACAAAGAGTCAGTTACAAGGAAGGAGATCTACATATCCGTATTGCCAAGCTTGCCTTCCACGCCAAGGAAAGTCCCATCCGGATACGGGACAAAGTCTTCAATCTTGTATCTTCATAGTCCAACAGTCCGGCCAAAGGATATAGTCCGGCTGTCCGGAGACCCCCTAATCCAGGACTCCCTTAGTAGCCCCTGAACCAGGCTTCAATTATGATGAGTCCGGCGCGCAAATTTGTCTTCGGCATTGCAAGGCGGGTTCCTCCTCCAAATACTCCATAGAAGGTTGTGAACACAAGGATAGTGTCTGGCTCTGCAAAATAAGTTCCACAAACCACCGTAGAGAGAATAATATTTCCACAAATCTAATCTGCTGACACGTTTTGACAACATGACATCATGTCATGGCCTGGTCATTGTTCGAACCGTTTTTCTCAACCAGCACCGCACATATCGTGAGGCAGTTTTCTTGACACGTATTGTCAAAGAAGAGATCGTGTCCCCCTTATTACGGTATTCTCATCAATACGAACGTGGGTAACCCAACCGCGCCAACAATTGCGACACTTGGGGAATAAGCGATTTTACCAGGCAAGTGGGGAGGCGCATCGCCTCTTCCGCCCTTAATTATAAAGGGACAAGGATTCACCCTTTTTATCCACGCCTTCTTCCTCCTTGCTTACCCATTCTCGCACACTCGAGCTCTAGCCCCAAGTTCGCGTCTTTCTTCTCAAACCACTCCAAGCATGTCCGGAGTAGGAGGCAAGTGGATGGTCTCCTACGTCACGGAGGAGAACATCACAAAGTTACGGGAAGCCGGATATCTGGCCGCAGATATCGCGCACCGGCTGCCAGATGCAGGGCAGATCATCCCTACGTCCGAACCCCATGAGAGGGTAGTTTTTCTTACCCACTTCATCCGCGGACTGGGATTTCCCCTCCACCCGTTTGTCCGCGGGCTCATGTTCTACTACAGGTTGGATTTTCATGATCTGGCCTCCAATTTCATCCTGAACATCTCAGTGTTTATCGTCATGTGCGAGGCCTTCCTCCACATCAGGCCCCATTTCGTCCTGTGGCTGAAGACCTTCAATGTTAAATCGAAGGTGGTGGTTGGCCAGCAAGCAAAGTGCGGAGGCGCCATGGTGGGAAAAATGCCTAACATCACCCGGCTCGAAGGCTCCTATGTTGAGACCATAAAGGGGTGGCAATCGGGGTGGTTCTACATCACCGAGCCGCGCGACACCAACTGGGTGGCGGCCCCCAAATTTCGATCCGGAATCCCCACGCGGCTCACTTCCTGGAAAGAGAAGGGCTTGTCTTGGGGTTCCCCGGTAGAGCTGACCGGACTCTAGACCTACATCAGGAACATGATGAGCAAGAAAATCAAGCTCGCCAACGTGGTCCAGGTCATGCTCTTCCGCCGGATTCTCCCGTGTCAACGACGGGCATTCAATTTGTGGGAGTTTGATCCGGCCAAGCACCACACGCTGCGAGAGCTCTACGACACGACGCACAAGGACGTCCGGAGGGTGCTGTTCAAGGGCGCCGAGGTACCTCCTGAAGGAAATATGCCCTAGAGGCAATAATAAAGTTATTATTTATTTCCTTATATCATGATAAATGTCAATTATTCATGCTAGAATTGTATTAACCGGAAACATAATACATGTGTGAATACATAGACAAACAGAGTGTCACTAGTATGCCTCTACTTGACTAGCTCGTTGATCAAAGATGGTTAAGTTTCCTAACCATTGACATGGGTTGTCATTTGATTAACGGGATCACACCATTAGGAGAATGATGTGATTGACCTGACCCATTCCGTTAGCTTAGCACCCGATCGTTTAGTATGTTGCTATTGCTTTCTTCATGACTTATACATGTTCCTATGACTATGATATTATGCAACTCCCGTTTACCGGAGGAACACTTTGTGTGCTACCAAACGTCACAGCATAACTGGGTGATTATAAAGGTGCTCTACGGGTGTCTCCAAAGGTACTTGTTGAGTTGGCGTATTTCGAGATTAGGATTTGTCACTCCGATTGTCGGAGAAGTATCTCTGGGCCCTCTCGGTAATGCACATCACTTAAGCCTTGCAAGCATTGCAACTAATGAGTTAGTTGCGGGATGATGTATTACGGAACGAAAAAAGGGACTTGCCGGTAACGAGATTGAAACTAGGTATTGAGATACCGACGATCGAATCTTAGGCAAGTAACATACCGATGACAAAGGGAACAATGTATGTTGTTATGCGGTCTAACCGATAAAGATCTTCGTAGAATATGTTGGAGCCAATATGAGCATCCAGGTTCCGCTATTGGTTATTGACCAAAGACGTGTCTCGGTCATGTCTACATAGTTCTCGAACCCATAGGGTCCGCACGCTTAACGTTTCGATGATCGTTATATTATGAGTTTATATGTTTTGATGTACTGAAGGTTGTTCGGAGTCCGGGATGTGATCACGGACATGACGAGGAGTCTCAAAATGGTCGAGACATGAAGATTGATATATTGGAAGCCTATGTTTGGATATCGGAAGTGTTCCAGGTGAAATTGGGATTTTACTGGAGTACCGGGAGGTTACCGGAACCCCCCGGGAGGTTAATGGGCCTTAGTGGGCCTTTATGGAGAAGAGGAGAGGCGTCCAGGGCTGGACTGCGCGCCCCTCCCCCCTAGTCCGAATAGGACAAGGAGAGAGGGGTGGCGCCCCTTCCTTCCTCTCTCCCTCCTCTTTCCCCCTCCCAAGTCCTAATCCAACTAGGAAAGGGGGGGATTCCTACTCCCGGTGGGAGTAGGACTCCTCCTGGCGCGCCCTCTCTCCTGGCCGGCCGCACCCCCCCTTTCTCCTCTATATACAAGGGCAGGGGGGCACCCTAGAGACACAACAATTGATCGTTTGATCTTTTAGCCGTTTGCGGTGCTCCCCTCCACCATAGTCCACCTCGATAATACTGTAGCGGTGCTTAGGCGAAGCCCTGCGTCGGTAGAACATCATCATCGTCACCATGCCGTCGTGCTAACAAAACTCTCCCTCAACACTCAGCTAGATCAGAGTTCGAGGGACGTCATCGGGCTGAACCTGTGCTGAACTCGGAGGTGCCGTATGTTCGATACTTGATCGGTCGGATCATAAAGACGTACGACCACATCAACCGCGTTGTGCTAACGCTTCCGCTTTCGATCTACGAGGGTACATGGACAACACTCTCCCCTCTCCTTGCTATGCATCACCATGATCTTGCGTGTGCGTAGGAATTTTTTTGAAATTACTACGTTCCACAACATCTCCTTTCCTCACCGAGGACCACGGACTCAGCGCAAAGCGCCATGCCAATCCGGTATGTTTTTATATCTCACAGGGTATTTATTTGCCCCAGTTAAATGATGTGCGGGATCTAAGCTCCCATGCCATTAACAGGACTGGATAAAGACAGCGGAGCAGCTCGAGTGCCCAGCCCCCCTGCCTTAAGATCATGTAGATGCTCTCCTAACGGATATGCTGGCTCTGGCACCTTACGAGGTGCCGGTGAAGAATACCAAGAAGAAGGCCACGGGGACCCGAAAGGGTCTCCGGCGCAAGGTTGTATCGGACTCATCGTCCGATGACTCCGACGCGCACTCCTCCCACGAAAACGAGGAGGAGGAGGAGGAAAGTTCTCCCCCCAGCCGGGGGAGACAAGAAAAGGAAGGCCGACCCATCCGAGGAGGCCGAAGGGTCCAACAATGGAAGGACCCTCCTTCCGGACTGTTCCACGACGGCCGCCTACAGCGGCGATGAGTGGTTACCCAGGGAGAATCCCCTGGCAAAGTCGTAAGTATCTGGACACCATAGTAATTCATGGTATGTTTTATTGCACTGTTTCTCATTACGCCGCATATGATTATGCAGTCTGTCCCGAGCCCACCTTGACGTATCTATGTCGGACGGTTCATTGGACTCGTCGGATATGAATAGCGATTCACTTCCGACCGCCTCCACCCCTTGCTCTACGGACAATGTCGAGGTGTTGTCCCGAAAGGCACCGAGCCGAGGGGAGGTAGTCTTGGGGGCGCCTCGAGGCGACCTTCCGGACCCTAGGCGCAAAGGGAGCAAGACTCCCACGGGCTCCAAGTTTGGCCCCCAGCTGAATACTGCCCTGGAACCTTCGATGGTTCCAGACTCCGACAGGCGATCCCCCATTAAGGGGGGCAAGACGCCAGTGCCGATGGCCTCTGTCCATCCAGAGGCACCGGACAACTTGCTGGAAGCGCTTCGCGGCGCTTCCATCGACGAAGAGCGCCACACTATCATGAGTGCGGTGATCGAGAAGGTTCAGTCCGCCAAAAATGGACTAACCGAAGCTTGTGCCAGCCTCCGAACAAGCTTTGAGGTAAGCAATCGAAATATAAGAAAATATTACCGCATAGACAGTAGCCCCTGATGCTCTGTTCGGCGTTCGCGAAGAAAGGCCGAATAGAGGATCAAATGATGACTCAGGAGTCAAATCAGAATATGTCTATGTGTATGTGCAGGCTTCACTGCTGGCCGCTACCGCACGTACTGCGGAGGTCTCTGCACTGAAGCAGGACCTGGAGTGGTCTGAGGGCGAGCTCGGCCTTACCAAGAGGCAGCTCGAGAAGAGCAAAGGTAAGCAATACCTTGTCTATGCTTTAAAAAGAAGTTTGGTTGTGCAGTAATAGGATCATCATGAATTTGCCAGGGGCCACGACCGAGGTAGCGACCCTGAAGAAGGCGCTGTCCGAGGCCGAAGACAAAGCGGCCAACGAGCGCCTTGAGCGGGAAAAGCAAGAAGCCCGGGTAGGCGAGGTGCAGCAAGAGCTCGAGGCTCTCGCCAAAAAACATGAGTCCTTGGAGCTTGACTGTAAGACGGGAGAGTCCAAGCTTGCGAAGGCACTCGAAAGCGCACAGAGCGCCAAGGCTAAAGCCCACAACGCCCTCCAGGAGATGGATGCGGTGAAGAAGATAGCAGCGGGTAAGGCATTCTTTATGCAAAGCAAGCATGTGAAGGAAACTTTCCTTTTACTTACCCGAGTTCGGAGCTCTCCAGGAGCGTTCGCAGATCTTCCTTGCAGTGTACTGGATGCCGCGGAGTTTTACCGAGCTGAGGAGGGGAGCTCGATGGAAAAGTTGTTCCGGTCTTAGTATACTGGGACCGAACACCCAATGCCCTTGAGCGACCAGCTACAGCAATTGGTCGAGCTTCACAAGGCGGCCGAACAGGCCATGAAGGGTCTTATAGTCTGGATATGGCCTGGCGAGCCCCTGCCCGACTGCTACTTTGGTCTGGTGAGGCGGCTTGTGGATGCCTGCCCACGGCTTGAAGTCATAAAGAGGCCCGTATGCATCGACGGTGCGCGCAAGGCTTTTGCCCGGGCGAAGGTGCACTGAGCGAAGCTGGACGTCGTGAAGGAGGGGCCGCTGGAGGGCATGGAGCATCGCTTCCCCGAAATGTATTATGAGAGTGTCCTGAAGGGTTCCCGCCTTCTGGCGGATGAATGTGCCAGAGATGTAATTTTTGAATGAACATGCTCATGTGATCCCGTAATGTGAAACGAGTTCAGTTGTGCTATGCAACGCTTTTTTAATTTAAAATATTACCTTCTGTGCGGCCGTTTATAAAATCTGAGAGTTGGCCAGTCGTCGGCTTCTGCCCCCATGTAACTAGTACTAGGGTGTTCGGGATAAACTGAGCACTCTTTATCCCAATTTTGGGTCCTTCGAGGGAGGTGTTCAACACAACGAACCCGGCAATCGGACTATAAGGCTTTATCACTCTCACTTAGCCATAGAAGTCTACAATTTTAAATTTTGGTGAAGCCCCTAGTATTCGGAAGACCGAATTTGGGGCGCTATACACGCCTAAGTCGGGCAAGGCCGACTCCTCGACCGAAGCGGAAAAAGTCTTTAAGGACTTGAAACCTCTCGAACAGCGTCCAGCTCTCGCCTTATCATGACAGCCAGTTTTCAGCTTTCTCTACTAAGGTGCTCATCCAGAAGAACCGGGACACAATCGCAGTAGTTCTCCTAGCGCTACCTTAGCCGATATAGCGAAACGTAAGGTACCAAAGCATGGGAGCCGGGTAAACCCAACTATTGACCCAAGACATGATTCAGAGCTGATGCAGATAATGGTATAAGTTCGGGGTGCCGCACTGTCGAAAGTGTTCGGACATCTCACACCGTATTATGGGGTAAACGAGAGCCCCTGGTGTATTGACCGTACCAGAATGTACGGGTGCAAGTTGTCGTAAATGAACATATAAGAAAAAAGGGATAAATAATGCAATAATAGACTAATGCTATGCATTGTTATTTATATAATACGTCGAAGCGTACTGATACAAGTAGTGCAATAAGAAGAAAATAGGACTATTTGACATGTCCTATCCAAGGGCAAGCTGCGTATGGATAGTAGAAATCGGGTATATCGATTATAAATAGAGACCACCTGGGGGTTCCCGTGTACATCTTAGCTTCTTGCCTCCTTGGTTGTTCCTTCCCGTAATGTGTCCGGCAATCATATTGCCGGAAAGGGCTTCTAGAGAGTTAGGTCCTGAAAGATAAAAGATGATAAAGGTATATAGCCCCTAGGGCGGTAAAGCTACGTTGCGGGGCGTGCCCTGGTCGTGCCCCCGCCTATGCCCAAGGTATTTTCAGTGCGTAGCTATGTACGTGCAGGACGGAGTTTGTTGCTTGAATGGGACTGGGACGGGGGCCGAATTGCTAGGCGAGCTCTGATCGTGCTAGGCGATCCTGTTGCAGTTTACTCTAGACTCGCTTGATGGTGTCCGGGGGCTGCATCGCCAAATTGGCGGTTTGCCTTAAAAGGCTGCTTTGTGCTTCTGCTGCAAGGGCCACAGTGTGCTCTTCCGTGCGGAGCGAGCGTTCTGTGTTTCCATTGACTGTTATGACCCCCCTAGGTCTTGGCATCTTGAGCTTGAGGTATGCGTAATGTGGTACCGCATTGAATTTTGCAAATGCGGTTTGCCCGAGCAGTGTGTGATAGCCACTGCGGAACAGGACGATATCGAAGATTAACTCCTCGCTTCGGAAGTTGTCCGAAGGTCCGAAGACCACTTCCAGTGTGATTGAGTTCGTGCAATGGGCCTCTACACCTGGGATGACGCCCTTAAAGGTGGTTTTGGTGGGTTTGATCCTCGAGGGATCTATACCCATTTTGCGCACTGTATCCTGATAGAGCAGGTTCACGCTGCTGCCGCCGTCCATAAGGACTCGAGTGAGGTGAAATCCATCGATGATTGGGTCTAGGACCAATGCGGCGGATCCGCCATGACAAATACTAGTGGGGTAGTCCCTGCGATCGAAGGTGATCGGACAAGCGGACCATGGGTTGAACTTTGGGGCGACGGGTTCTATCGCATAGATGTCCCTTAGTGCACGCTTCCGTTCCCTCTTGGGAATGTGGGTTGCATATATCATGTTCACCGTCTTCACTTGTGGGGGGAACCTCTTCTGTCCTCCCGTGTTCGGCGGCCGGGGATCCTCCGCGTCATCACTATGCAGCCCCTTGTCCTTGTTTTTAGCATTCAACTTGCCGGCCTGCTTGAACAACCAGCATACTCTGTTGGTGTGATTGGCTGGCTTATCAGGGGTGCCATGTATTTGACACGAGCGATCGAGTATGCGATCCAAACCGGACGGGCCCGGAGTACTTCTTTTGAATGGCTTTTTCCACTGACCGGATCTAGAGCCTCTGAATCCGGCATTGACTGCCGTATCATCGGTGTTATCGTCATTGTTGCGGCACTTTTGTCTGTTACGACGTGGTCTGCCGTTGGCATCTTTGGTATCCGGAGTGCCCGGATTCCTTGATGTGTTGTTGCTGCGTGCCAGCCAGCTATCCTCGCCCGCGCAAAAGTGGGTCATGAGTGTTGTGAGGGCCGCCATAGACTTCGGCTTCTCCTGGCCGAGGTGCCGGGCAAGCCACTCGTCACAGATGTTATGCTTGAATGCCGCTAAGGCCTCTGCATCCGAACAGTCGACAATTTGGTCTTTCTTAGTTAGGAACCGTGTCCAGAATTGCCTGGCCGATTCCCCTGGAAGCTGAGTTATATGGCTCAAGTCATCAGCATCCGGTGGTCGCACATAAGTGCCCTGTAAGTTGTCGAGGAATGCGTTGAGTTTTAGTGGGAGGTACTTGATGGCATGCAGATCACCGCGAGCCATGTGGATGTGAAGGAGGAAATCCTCGATCCATACAGCGGGATCTGTGGTACCATCATACGATTCAATATTTACGGGTTTAAAACCCTCCGGGAATTCGTGATCCATAACTTCATCAGTGAAGCATAGGGGGTGTGCGGCGCCTCTATGCTGGGCTATATCACGACGCAGTTCATATGCGTCTTGTTTGCTGTATTCGGCCCAACCGAATTTACTTTTAGTGTATCCGGCGCAACGGTCATTGTTCCGCATTGGCGTGCGCCCCCGTGACCCGTATATTGACCTTGCATGTTTTGCCCTGCTGTCCAGTACGTCTCGCAGGTCCCGTGTGTTTCCCCAAGCCTTGGTATTTTTGATTGAGTGGCGGCGGGGTGCAGGCTGAACTTCAGGCTGAAACACCTCTCTGGCTCGGCCACGCGATGGCTGGTCAGCCGCATCATACACTGGTGATGGAGGTTTCAATGCTTCCTCCTCGAGGTGAGGTAGCAACATGCGCTTTGGGTAACTCTTTGAGGGGCGCTCGAGTTCGTATTCCTCGGCCGCAGGGACTTCGGTCCATCTGTCTGCTAGCAAGTCTTGATCAGCTTGAAGCTGTTGTTGCTTTTTCTTTAGGCTATTTGCTGTGGCCATAAGCTGGCGCTTGAAGCGCTCCTGCTCGACGGGATCCTCAGGTACGACAAATTCTTTGTTGCCAAGGCTCACCTCGTCTTCGGAGAGAGGCATGTAATTGTCCTCCTCCGATTCTCCATCTGCTGCCTGCTCCGGAGGGCTAGCTTGTGCGCCCTCCCGCTCTACATTGTGCTGGAGGGGACTGTGGTTGTCTTCAGCACTATCTGGAGTGTTATTGTCTCTTGTGCCGGTATCACTACTTTTGCTGTGGCGGGACTTAGAGCGGCGCCGCCGACGTCGGCGCTTGGGTTGCTTCTTGGAGGGGTCATCCTCTGCTGTCTCATCGCCATTGCCTTCTTTGCGGGTGTCCACCATGTATATATCATATGATGAGGTGGCGGTCCAGCACCCTGTGGGCGGTGGTTCCTGTTCATCTCCTGCATCGTCGTCCATACCGTCGATGTCTTCAGAGTCGAAGTCGAGCATGTCAGTTAAATCGTCGATAGTGGCTACTAAGTGGGTGGTGGGTGGGCAGCGAATTTCTTCGTCGTCCGCATCCCATTCTTGCCGGACATAGTTCGGCCAAGGTTCTCCTGACAAGGAGAGAGACCTTAATGAATTTAGCACATCGCCGAAAGGCGAGTGCTGAAAGATATCCGCGGAGGTGAACTCCATGATCGGCGCCCAATCGGATTCGATAGGCACGGATGCAGGCGGCTCGGAGTCCATGGCCGAAGACGAATCCCTTGGTTCGGTGACATGGCTCTCATAAGGGGTGAAGTCAGTATCCGGCTCCATCGCTACTGAGAGTGCGGCGTCCATGGCGGGGTCTATCCCTCCGTCCTCGGATGGCGCAATTTGCTCCGGATTGAAGGCCGGAGTAGTTGCAGATGCGATCTCCCGAACACTGTCCGACGACAGAGTTACGTCATGCTCGTCGTGATTGTGCGGCGCACCTGACATGGTCTCGAATCCGTCATAGATCAAGTCTCCGCGGATGTCGGCAGTGTAGTTTAGGTTTCTGAACCTGACCTGATGGCCAGGGGCGTAGCTCTCGATCTGCTCCAGATGGCCAAGCGAATTGGCCCGCAGTGCGAAGGCGCCGAATACGAATATTTGTCCGGGGAGGAAAACCTCACCCTGGACCGCATCGTTACCGATGATCGAAGGGGCCATCGAGCCTTATGGTGACGGCACAGTGGAACTCTCAATGAAAGCACCAATGTCGGTGTCAAAACCGGCGGATCTCGGGTAGGGGGTCCCGAACTGTGTGTCTAAGGCAGATAGTAACAAGAGGCAGGGGACACGATGTTTACCCAGGTTCGGGCCCCCTTGATAGAGGTAATACCCTATGTCCTGCTTGATTGTTCTTGATGATATGAGTATTACAAGAGTTGATCTACCACAAGATCGTGGAGGCTAAACCCTAGAAGCTAGCCTATGGTATCATTGTATCTTGTCCTACGGACTAAACCCTCCGGTTTATATAGACACCGGAGGGGGCTAGTGTTACACAGAGTCGGTTACAAGGAAGGATATCTACATATCCGTATTGCAAAGCTTGCCTTCCACGCCAAGGAAAGTCCCATCCGGACACGGGACGAAGTCTTCAATCTTGTATCTTCATAGTCCAACAGTCCGGCCAAAGGATATAGTTCGGCTGTCCGGAGACCCCCTAATCCAGGACTGCCTCAAGGGCGCTCAGGAGTGGCCTCACCATGGGCCAAGGCCTAGTATGGAGGAGTGGTTGGCCGGCTCGGTGCTGGATGCGGCCCACGCGTCTGGCGCGCCTGTTGTCGTCATCCTCCTCGATCCATAGGGGATCGAGGGTAGGCAGGGCGGCGCGGCCTTCAGGAACCGGCGAGGCGAGGGGCACGGGAACGGTGCTGGAGGTCGGATCCGGGCCGGCGGGCGAGCTCCAGCCGGCTCCAGGTAACGCCCTCGATGCGGCTATATCTCCTATGTGTCGAAGCACGACTTAGAGGCATAACCGCATTGAAAGCCATGTCGCAAGTAAGGCAATCTTCACAACATCCCATGTAATATAGATAATAAAAGGGGAAGGTACATAGTTGGCTTACACTCGCCACGTCAAACAAAGTACATAAATAGCATTACATCATCCAATCACTCATGGCCCGACTACGGTGCCAAAATAAAAGACCAACCCAACATGCGACACGGTCCCGATTGCCCCAACTGGGCACCACTACTGATCATCAGGGAAAGACACATAGTAACGGCGTGAGTCCTCGTCGAACTCCCACTTGATCATCAGGGAATGGAGTCATCAGGCCCTGCATCTGGTTTGGAAGTAATCTGTGAGCCACAGGGACTCAGCAATCTCGCACCCTCGCGATCAAGACTATTTAAGCTTATAGGTAAGGCAAGGTAAAAATATGTGGAGCTGCAGCAAGCGACTAGCAAGATATGGTGGCTAACCTATTCGCAAATGAGAGCGAGAATAGAAGGCAATGCACGATAGAATAGCTAGAGAACAACCTGCGGCAAGCATTACTCCAACACCGTGTTCACTTCCCGGACTCCGCCGAGAAGAGACCATCACGGTAACTCACACAGTTGATTCATTTTAATTAAGTTAAGGTTCAAGTTATCTACAACCGGACATTAACAAATTCCCATCTGCCCATAACCGCGGGCACGGCTTTCGAAAGTTCAAATCCCTGCAGGGGAGTCCCAACTTAGCCCATGACAAGCTCTCATGGTCAACGAAGGATATACCTTCTCCCGAGACGTTCCGATCAGACTCGGTATCCCGGTTCTACAAGACACTTCGACAAGTTAAAACAAATCCAGCAACACCGCCCGAATGTGCCGACAAATCTCGATAGGAGCTGCACATATCTCGTTCTCAGGACACACTCAGATGAGACTAGCTACGAGTAAAACCAAACCTCAAGTTGCCCCGAGGTGGCCCCGCAGGCAGCTCAGTCAGACCAACACTCAAAGGAGCACTGGCCCAGGGGGGGTTTAAATAAGATGACCCTTGGGCTCCGAAAACCCAAGGGAAAAAGAGGCTAGGTGGAAAATGGTAAAACCAAGGTTGGGCATTGCTGGAGGAGTTTTATTCAAGGCTAACTATCAAGGGGTTCCCATTATCACCCAACCGCGTAAGGAACGCAAAATCCGGGAACATAACACCGATATGACGAAAACTAGGGCGGCAAGAGTGGAACAAAACACTAGGCTAAAAGACCGAGCCTGCCACCCTTTACCATGTATATAGATGCATTAAGATAACAAGGTAATATAATGATATCCCAACAAGTAAATAATGTTCCAACAAGGAACGGTCTCCAATCTTCACCTGCAACTAGCAACACTATAAGAGGGGCTGAGCAAAGCGGTAACATAGCCAATCAACGGTTTGCTAGGACATGGTGGGTTAGAGGTTTGACATGGCAATTTTGGAGGCATGATAAGCAAGTGGTAGGCATCATAGCATAGGCATAGCAAAAGAGCGAGCATCTAGCAAAGCAAAGATAGAAGTGATTTGGAGGGTATGATCATCTTGCCTGCAAAGTTGTCAGAGTTGACTGGATCCTCGAAAGCAAACTCAACGGGCTCCTCGTTAGCGAACTCGTCTCCCAGCTCTACCCAAACAAGATAAACAAGCAAAAAGGACACAATCAACCACGTGCACAAACTCAAGCAACATGATGCAAACATGGTATGCTATGCGGGATGCGAGATGGGATGCATATGCAAGATTTCACAAGGAATGATTGACCCTGGACTCAACTTGGAAATCCAAGTGTTCCACTGGAAAGGTGAGATGATTTCGGTTGAATTCGATATAAAGAACGCCGGAATCGGATGCACGGTTTGGAAATGGCAAGCAATACAAATATGGCAACGGTCTGCGATAAATAGCAAGTAGCCATCTAAATGCAACAAGTTAAACATGGTACACCACCCAAACAAGACAACAAAATACATGGCAGGGATCCACTCATAAAGCTTAACAAAATATGAACACTGAGATACAGCCAATTCATCCATTAACAGGTTCAAACAAGCATGGCAAAAGTGCAATTGGTAAACAGATTTTAGACTTAGTGAAATTAACACTTGTCTGGAATTTCAGATCAGATAGCACACTTTGGAGCATGAAAACTATATGCTACAGGAACTTAACATGGCAAAGTAAGCATGGTATGGAGCTACTCAATGAGCTTAACAAAAGACCTTTAGTGACCTTGAGCCAAAAGGGATCAGAACATACAATTGCAAGCATGTGAACATGGCAAAAACTTAAACAGATCACAGACTTAGTGAAAAACTGGAGCATGCAAATCAGATATCAAGTAGGCATGTTTACGAACTCGATGCACTCACTACAGAGCATGTCATGACAATCTAAGCATACACCCATCAAGAATACACATTATAAAAGCTATACATGGCAAGAACAATAACATAGCATGCACGGATCAACTACAACATCCTCGGCAAAATCGCTAACAAGTAGACAATCTGCCCAGATTCACGAAATAGCAAAAGCAGAGCTTGATTGACTCAAGCTAGGGTGCTCCATAAATGCAAACAAAGACATGGATGGATATAGAACTATAAGATTAACAAAACATCCTTACTGATCATCCTCAAAAGAGGCACGAATCACTAGGAAACAACATGAACATATGGCATATTGATACGAACAGCTCAAGGACTTAGTGGAATTGCTAAGTCCCTGAAATCAGCATTAACGAATGCTCCACTTGGCAAGCTTGTGCTAGTCACCACACACATCACAAAAATACATGGATAGTACCTCTGGAAAGATGGCAAAGCATATAACAAAACTCATGTAGAGCTCGTGTGCATGATATGCACACAACAATCATGGCAAAAATGACAAATAGCTATTGGGAGCAGCAGATCTGACAATTATCTCAAATAGCACTCTTCCAACAGCATTTCGGGCATCAAGATGAACTGAACTGAAAAGGATGCAATGAGATGAAATTATGTACTCTCTGAGACGAACATTTTGATATGCTACACGCCCAAAATGGATCTACGGATGAGGAGATATAGCAGGTCAAAGTATGCAAAATAATTAGGGTTAGGGACGAGAAAGTCAACCCGATTTCGAATCTGGATCTGGATCTAGGGTTCCTGTAGCTGCACGTTTTCCGAGGATTGCCAGCCGGACTTGACGACCTCGCCGGAGAACTTGCCGCGGAGGAGGAGGGGGACGAGGCCGGCCGGTGAGGGAGGTGGCTGCGGTCGCAGGGTGCGGCGGGGCGCCGGCGGCCGGTGAGGGATCGGGCGGCGGTCGCCAGGCGGTGCGGCACGGCGGGGCTCCACCGGCGGAGAGGCGGCGTGTGGGCGGCGGCGGCCGTCCCCGAGGAAGACGGCGGCGGGGCAGTCGGGGCCTCTGGCCCGGGCGGGAGCGGCGGAGGGCCTGCCTTGGGCCCTCGCGGGCCTCCACGGGAGTGGCGGCGATGTGGGGCGCCGCTGCCACGTGGCGCGCCCCGGTTGGCCGGAGGCGGCGGCGGACGCTGTCCGACCGGGCCGGACGTGTCCGGTGCGGCGAGGAGCGGGGAAAAATTAGGGTTTCGGGGAAGGAGACGTGAATTTCGGAGGGGGGCTATTTATAGGCATATGAGGAGCTAGGAGAGTCCAAATGAGGTACGGTTTTCGGCCACGCGATCGTGATCGAACGCTCTAGATGATGGAGAGGGTTTTGGTGGGTTTTGGGCCAAATTGGAAGGGTGTTGGGCTGCAACACACACGAGGCCTTTTCGAGCCCTCGGTTAACCGTTGGAGAATCAAACGAAGTCCAAATGGTACGAAACTTGACAGGCGATCTACCGGTAGTAAACCAAGGCCGCTTGGCAAGTCTCGGTCCAATCCGGAAAGTTTTAATCCCCACACACGAAAGAAAGGTAGAAATGACCACCGGAGGAGAACGGAGCGCCGGAATGCAAAACGGACAATGGGGAAAATGCTCGGATGCATGAGATGAACACGTATACAAATGCAATGCACATGATGACATGATATGAGATGCATGACAATGACAACAAACACACGGAGTCAGAAACCCGAACCCGAGAAAATAAAATAACTTAACGCCGGAAACGACAGGAGTTGGATTACATATTAGGTAAAACATATCCGGGGTGTTACACTCCAGGACGAGGATGGCGACTCCTACCAGATCGGTGGCGGCAAAGCTCCTGCAGCTGTGCTCATGGTGGTGAGGCACGACAAGAGAGAGAGAGGAAAGGAAGGCAGGGAGAAGGAGGTGGAGAACGGCAGCGCGACCTGACTGGTCGCCGGTGACGGCGGACTCCGGTGACCCGCCGGAGCAGCGAACGATGGTGGGAGGCGTCGCGCGAGGGTTGGTGGCGAAGGAGCTCGAGGGCGGCGAGGCTCCTGCGGCTGCGGGCGGCGATGCGGCTTGTCCGGGCCCAGATGGGCTTCCCAGGGCTCGATGCGGGTCCTGGAGGGCCCGCGGGCTTCGCGGTGGCGCGGGGAGAACAAGGGTGAGGTTGAGGCGCGAGAGAGGCCCTAGGCGGCGGCACAGGTGGCGGCCGGCCCTGTGAGACAGTGCCAAGTGGCGAGGAGGGGCTGGAGCGGCACGAAAATTGAGGGGGAGGGGGCTAGAGGTAGGTGGAGGGCTAGGGATGCCCAAAAATGGCAAGGGGGGCTGTTTAAACAGGGTAGGGGTTAGGGTTTGGTGGGTTTGAGGCCGTTTCTGGACCCTCCGATCGTAATCGAACGGTTCCGGTCAGAGGGGGGTTTTAGCGGGCTGCAGTTGGGCTGATTGTGGCTGTGTGGAGAGGCCTTGGGCCGTGGAAGAGAAAAGAGAGAGAGGCCCGACAGCAGTTTCCGGAGACCAAAAACGTCCAACGATTTGACCGACTATAATGTCGCTATAGTTATCCGTTGGGGCATCAAACGAACTCCAAATGCGATGAAATTTCACAGGCGGTCTATCTACACTATAATAAGACCGCACGCCAACTTTCAATCCATTCCGAGAACATTTTACAGCCACTTATAAAAATAATATTTCGGAGGTGCCATGGGCGCGTGCGAGTGTGTCTGGGCTCAGAACGGACAACGGAAGGATCTGGGAGACCCGGACAAATGCAAGTTTTGAAAACATGATGATGCAATGCACATGATGACATGACAAGATGCAACACGCTAGAAAAGACAAGGCAACAACAACGAATAACTGGAAGACACCTGGCGCAACGGTCTCGGGGCGTCACAAGGCACCTACCGAGCACAGCTCAAATATTACTTGGGGGCTCTTTGCTTCTCAAATAACAAAGAGTCTGCACCCTTGTAATAGGCTATCAAGCCAGACTTGGAATCCAGGTGTATTCACCTAAAACCCCGGGTTATCCTGCCTCTTTAAGTAAGCCACTCCGTCCAGGTAAACCTGGTATGACCCGTCGAACGTTTGACAAGTCAATCTCATAGACCGTGAACTTGTCAAAGTTAAAACGATGATTGGTTAAAGATTGAGGTCCATCTTAAAAGGCTTTGAAAAATTGTTTAACTCAGTGGCCTGGCAGCCCATGAAAAGCCTCGATTTAAGGCTTGGCAGCCCATGAAAAGCCTTGCATATTCTTCTTATGTTTTTTGCAAAGTTTTTCTTTTTTGATATTCATAAGTATTTTCTGATAAACCGGCGTTTATTACAACCCGGCGTGGCTTACAATGCTAAATTGTTGGTACATGATCAGCTATAATCCGGCGCTTATTGCTCTGGTCTGGTTTTGACTACAAGTCACCAGTATTATATGGATCAAACCGGTGTTTACCATAACCCGGTACGGTTTTATCATGAATCGACAAACCTGGAAGGAGTTAGCTATACTCCAGCTTGGTGTTATCACCTCTTTTTTACGCAGCCATGGGTGAAAGGAACGAGGTAACAAGTATTTTCTATGTTATAAACAGCCTTGGTCCTACATCCAGGTTCTATATTTGGGCATCATGACCCGTCTAGCGGTAAACCGCCAGAACCCTTTTTCAATCTCTTGTATGCAGGAACAAGTTAACATACAACCACTACGGATTCTGCATATAATAACAATCCCAAAAGCATGGCGGGTTATCAGTATCCAGCAACATCAATATGCTCGATGGCATAACAGACAAAGTGTTTAAACTAGCCTATTACAAGGCGTTTTTATGCCCACACAGGATGATTGTTTCAGCAAGAAGGGTAGGCTACGACGGGCTAAACCAGCCTCCGGTTCAGGATTCATCACCAGGACGACTTGAAGATTGCGGATCATCTTGAGTTGGTGCATCCTCCTCCTCTCTACCCAGTGGCTGGAAATCAATTGTTGTCCAATCGATTCCGGTTAAAGCTTGGAACACGACTTCTTCACTTATAAGAGGGGAAGGATCAATGTCAGGGGCATAAGTGTGCTTACGAATTGGCGGAACAAGATCCTCTACATCATGTATCGGCGCAGGATATCTTTTTTGATCAACATCATAAACCGGCTAATAATGAGACAGATCTGTTTCACCCGCCAATTTGCTTGATATAGGTCGCATTTCCCTTGTCAGCCTTCGGAGATCATCGTTATTAAATTCTGAACCGTCTTCCTTACGTCGGGATAGCCTTGGCCAATATCTGCGGTTCAAGATCTGGAATTCATGCCTTGGCCTGGACTAGCGCAGTTAGCGCACCTGACCTTGCATCTGATTCCTTAAGTTCATCCAACCGGGCGGGCAACATTGACAACTTCTCGATGGTTTCCTTTATCAAAGTCGGAGGAGGCCTGTTATAAGTAGCAGTGCAAATAGCTCGTTGGGATCCGGAATATAGCTGCTCTATCAAAGTATAGGCAGCCTTCAGCTTCATCTGCATATCGGATCCCAAATGGGTAATGCGGGTCCCTGTGACATTACAAGCATCAGTAAACCGGTAACTGACAAGGTAAAGGGGACTTGAAACATATCAGATGAGGGCGCTTACCAAATACAGCAGAGGTCATAGCGTTTATTTGTTGCTTTAAACCGGTCGGTTCCTCAACCACCGGTTTAAGGGCTGCTTCTGCGTCCTCGACTTTCTTTGCTAAAGCGGCCTTCTCTGTATCCCAATCTGCACGTTCCTTCTTAAAGTTTTCCTTTAGCTTCTCCATGGCTGCTAAGGCATTAGTTAGTTCCTCTTTGGCTTTAGAAGCCTCCGCTTGCTGAGATTTGATGTTCTCTTGAAGATCAGCGGTTTGGGAGTCCTTTTTGCTCAGCTCAGCCTATAAAGAACAGACATGTCATTAACAGGTTGTATATATTTGAAGTACGAAGCATATAACAAGTTATGCACTTTGCAATTGGGGGCTAATGCCTACTCGCTTCATTCTATAAAATTATTTCAAGTCCCAAGCGTATAATACAAGCATTATTCTTGGCACTTGGGGGCTAATGTACATCTGCTCCAAAGTAACAGTGGTTAAAAGTCCCGGTTCACCTTGGAAAGGTAAACCGGCCCTTGGGGACTACATAGGTGAAAGTTACGAGGGTGCAATGCTAAGGTACCGGTTCATTTTTAAAGGATCAACCGACCCTTGGAGGATAAGTATGCAGAAGCATGGTATTATGAAGTCCCGGTTTTTGATTACTATCATAAATCGGCCCTTGGGAGTTACTGGAATTGGTGTTTACAATTGGACTCAAGAGAGAAAAGGATTTGTACTTACTTCATAATGTCCTTCATCAAATTCACTAAACCGGCTTCATAGTCACGGTTTGTGTATAGACGGTTCAGAAAACCAGAATGGAGCTCTTGGGTGTTAAGTGGGCATAGCTTGATAAATAGGTGCTCCACTTGCCTTTCTCCATGGCAGCACGTTCTTCTTTGGCACTATGTTTTGCCAATACAACAGGATGGCCAGGAGGGGTGTGGCCAATGCCAGTAATGATAACATCAACTTCCTTGTCACCAGCAGCCTTTTCTGGAGTTAATGGAATATCCGTAGCCTTAACTAGACTAGAAGGTCCATCATCAGTTCGAACTGGACTTGCCGGTTTATCAGTTTGCACGGCGGTATCAACTTCTGCTTGTTCATCAACATTATGATCTTGAGGGGGCAGTTCGTCAAACGTGGCCTCAGTATTTGGACCTTCCGGTTTCGTAGTCAGCTCCGGTTCAGTCACCACATGGTCGTCAGACGGGTTATTTACCCGAGCCTTCTTACTGGGTCTAGCCTTGGCTCTAAAAAGAGAAGATGCAAAGGTTAGCATACCATACAAAGTGTAAAGCGTCAAAAAATTGAGTTGAAATACTTACCCAGCAACGGTCTTCAGAGGAGGGAGTTGTGTGGCCGTTGATTTGCCGGATGATGAAGGAGGTGTTACCTAATAATTCAAATCAGACGGATTAAGAGGTTGTCAGAAATAGCCTGCCTTGGGATAAGAAGTGTCAGAAGTGGGTGAGACCTCAGGTTGGTGTTTTAGAACCGGGGTGTTCGGTAAACTGGTCGAAGTGACCGTTTGGCCGCTGTGCCGGGTTGTGCGGTGAGTCTCATGCTGCTGCTTCTTCAAAAGAAATTTTGGATCCAAGTGAGCAAGAGGGTGAGAAAATCTTACTTTCCGGACTGCTTGACGGATTTTTTGTGTTGGCAGAGGGTCTGAAGCGGAGGAAAGGATAATTACCTCTGCATCGTTAGCTTGGCTGCCCTCAGCGTCCTCCTAATAAATATCATTGTCAATGAGGTGCATGAAAAGTGAACCAAGTGAATCAAGTTCTACCTCTGCTTCCGGTTCATCAGGGTCGTCATCCAGCTCTAAACCGATTGGTTCAGTTGCCCTCCTCTTCGTGGTTTTCTTGACAGCTTTCATTTTACTTCGAGAAGGCTTCACCGCTTTCTCATGAGGTTTCATTTTTTAGAACGGGTCATCACCCTGTTTTAAAAATAGGCAGAGGGCATTAAAGGTTGCACAATTCAAAAATATCAGGTGTAAAGCGGAAGCAAAACAATTCTTACAGCGGGCGGTTTATTGTGTGTGTAAAAGGGACTTAACTCGGTCTTACTTCAGAAAGCTTTCAGTTCATTCAGCATTTTCTTGACAGACTCAGTAACTTCATCATCTGTTAGCTGAATGTCAATATGACATTGGGAGTCTTTTACGTCACCGGTGTACTCGCACATTAAACCGGAGTGGTGACTTAACGACAAGATACTCCAAGATATATATCCAGCAACGAACGAAGTCCACACCTGTTAAAACGTTGGCCATGAAAGCTCTAAGCTTGGCGAGTTGTGGTGCATACGAGGCCCGTTCCTTGGCACTTAGTCGTTGCAGAAGTGGATGAGTATTGGCAAGCCGGTGAGCACGGTAACCCGGCAAAGGTTTCTTATCTTGAGGAGAGGTGTCCTTGCAATAGAACCAAGTTTGATTCCACTCCTTTGGGTGACCGTGAAGTTTGGCGTGAGGAAAACTAACATCCTTCCTTTTCTAAATGGAGACGCCACCGAGTTTAGTGTTGGTCCCGTCTACGAATTCGGTTCGACGGTTTAAGTGGAAGAAATCCCGGAACAGCTCGACAGTTGGCTCTTCTTGTAGATAGGCTTCGCAAAACACCTAAAAGTTGCAGATATTGGATACAGAGTTGGGTCCAATATCTTGAGGGTGGATCTGAAAGCTGGCAAGTACATCCCGGAAAAACTTGGATCGAGGCGGTTTGAAACCACGGCCCATATGATCAGCAAATACTACTACTTCACCATCTCTAGGGGTAGGAGGATTTTCCGGACCAGAAACTCGCCATCGGCTTTCATTCTTCTTCGGTAAGGTACCAATTTTGACACATCTATTCAGTTGCTCCTCAGTAACCCGGGAAGGGGCCCAGTTAAAGGAATAGAATTGTTTGGCCATTGCAAGTGAAGAGCTGGAAAGGAATAATGCCGGTTTATGATTCATTAATGACAATGCATAAGGTACAACAGGTTGAGGAAAAAGGAATTCAAGCATGTAAAATTGATAAACTAGAGGAAGTTATAAACCGCCTACGACAGAGTGTTTATAAGTGGTAAAGCGATGAACGGTTTACAAGAGGACTAATGGCATATGACAGACTATTTTCTACAGAGATAAACCGCCTGTGCAGGTAAAGAAAGTACAGATCTGAATAAGCAAAAATGGCCAAGTGAAGAAAAGCAGGTTTCACAGAATCACGTTCGCGTTTTGGATCTACTACAAGTCAGGAAAAGAAAAAGATTTAGACATAAAAAAGGTTGGTCCTGGAGCAGTTCATTAAGGTATAGATTGAAGTTTTTATGCGTACAAAGGCTTGATTTGACAACCAAGAAGGGGAGCACTAGAGCTATCGCACCGAGCGTGTCAAGCCTAAGGTCTATTATCTAGGGACTGACGAAGAATGAGAGAGGTGCCATGAACCTGTAGGAACCCTAAAAATGGATCTAGAGAGGAAGAAGGGAAGGACTTACTACGTCCACGGAAGCATCGGAGGTGCGCTGCGGTGCTCTGGTATGAACAGGTTGATGCAGCGGCCGACGGTGAGGCAGATGCGAGTCTTGACGATGGCGGCAGCGCTCAGGTCCGGAGACATTGTGAGGAAGAAGAAGGGATGAAGAGGCAATGGAAAGAAAAGAAGGGGATCCTCCGCCTCTATTTATAAGGGTAAAGAGATAAGCGACAGGCGCAGGAATCGAGGAGCCCAAAAAATGGATAGATAACGAGATTGTTGCCTCGATTGTCGGATGTTCATTAATAAAAGGGGTATCTTCGGCTTTAAATGAACAGGTGATGTCAAGGCGGTTTATTACAAATACGGAGGATGACGTCAGGGCGGTTTACAAGATCTATACGAAGGCGCAAGGGGAGGAATTTTTCTAAGTGTTGAAGATTGACATGAACAAGTTCAAATCAATCTGGGGCCTAATGTTGGGGATATTGCTACTGGACATAAACCGGCAAGGAGTGGCTGGGTTAATTCTATGATGATTAGAAGCCCAGGAAGACAAAGGATGGTGGCGCTTTATGAAGGCCCAACGCCCAAAGGTGGGTTAGGGCTTGTAGACATAAACCGACATTATCATGTAACTTGTATTGTAAGATAGGAGGAATAGAGACCGAGTTGGACACGTTGATGATCCAGCCTCGGGACTCTGTAAACCGACAGGCATCAACCTATGTATATAAAGGGGCGACCCGGCGGCGGTTTAGGGACAACAGATAACAACTCGAGAACCAGGCAAAGCGGATTCGCTCCCTAGTCATCGAAACCCTAGCAATTCCATCACAACTGGAGTAGGCTTTTACTTTCATCGTAAGGGGCCGAACTGGTATAAAACTCCCGCGTCCTTTGTCCGCTTTAACCCCTTTAAGCTAACCCGTAGCGTTGGCTCCACGACCAAGTCCTTTCACAAGGACATCCGCCGTGACAAAACCACGACACCCGCGGCCATGGCCGCCACGGCCTCCTCACTCGTGTGCTCGTCATAGATCTGGCCCTTCGCTAGTTGGCGCTGCTCCAGGAGGAACATGTTGTGACGTTGTTCCTCCCACGCCTGCTGGAACGCCGACAAAGGTGTCGACATTGTAGTATGCCTGCGCCTGCTCCATGGTGAAGTCGGTATGCACAGGAGGTGCGGGAGCCGGGGCGGTGTCGTCGGAGCCCATATCCATCATGGGGTTGTCCTCGTCGGCGGAGACCTCGGGGGAGCTGTCCGGCAAGCCGGCCTTGATCCGCCTGGCACCGCGGCTCTGCCAGGCAGCGGCAAGGGCATCCACTGCGTACTTCATCTCGGTGGAAAGGCTCTCCCACCGAGCTTCGTCGCCTGTAGTCATGGCAGATGCAGTGCAAGGGAGTAGGTTGTGTAGCTGCTAGTGTTTGAGGGAGTCCTGGATTAAGGGGTGCTCGGACGTCTGGACTATGTAACATGGGCCAGACTAATGGGCTATGAAGATACAAGACAGAAGACTTCTTCCCGTGTCCGGATGGGACTCTCCTTTGCGTGGATGGCAAGCTTGGCGTTCGGATATGTAGATTCCTTCCATTGTAATCCAACCATGTACAACCCTAGGACCCTCCGGTGTCTATATAAACCAGAGGGTTTAGTCCGTAGAGGCAATCATAATCATACAAGCTAGACATCTAGGGTTTAGCCATTACGATCTCGTTGTAGATCAACTCTTGTGATTCTCATATTCATCAAGATTAATCAAGCACGAAGTTGGGTATTACCTCCATCAAGAGGGCCCGCACCTGGGTAAACATCGTGTCCCCGTCTCCTGTTACCATCGACCCTACACGCACAGTTCGGGAACCCCTACCCGAGATCCGCTGATTTTGACACCGACATTGATGCTTTCATTGAGAGTTCCGCTGCGTCGTTACCAGAAGGTTTGATGGCTCCATCAATCATCTACAACAATGCTGCCCTGGGGGAGGTTTTCCTCTCCGGTCAGATCTTTGTGTTCGGCGGCTTCGCACTGCGGGCCAACTCGCTTGGCCATCTAGAGCAGATCGACAGCTATGTCCCAAGTCACCAGATTAGTTCTGGAAATCTGGACTATGTCGCTGATATCCGAGGAAACTTGATCTTCCAAGGGTTCACGACCCCTACTTCCGCTCTGGCCTTAGGTCCGGAGCGCATCACCAGGTTCGAAGACGAGATTACTGAGCCCGACGGACTATCTGCGGCCACTAAGCCCAGCACGGGAAAACCAGAGGAAGTAGTGTTGGTGGCAACCATCAGGAAGCCGGACTCTTCTCCGGACACTGGCCCCGAACTCTCGGAGTCAGCATCGTGTGAGCCCGGCCAAGGAGTTTCCCTCCTGCCGTACTCCACGGATTTCCTTCTCCCTGGTCAAACCTCGCCTTTAAGTGAGGCTCTGGACTTGATGCGATCCCTCGTCATTACAGAGGAGCAATGTACGAACTATGCCCAGCCCAGACTAGGGGCTGAGAGCAGGGGATTTTACGTCCCACCAACCTCATAGCCACTGTCGAGGACCTAACTGACATGCTCGACTACGGCTTGTAGACATCGATGGTATGGACGACGATGCCGGAGAGGAGCAGGCCGAAAACCCGCCGTTTACTGGATGCTGGACGGCCACCTCTTCGTATGACATGTACATGGTGGACACACCCAAAAAAGGTAGCGGCGATGATAAAGAAGATCCAGTCGAGGATAAACCTCCCGAGACACAGCCAAAGCGCCGACGCAAGCGGCACCACTCTAAATCATGCCATGGAAAAGACAGCAATACCGACACAGGAGGTAACAACACTCCGGACGATGCCGAAGACAAAGAAGAACCCATCGAGCCGACCTCCAAACAGGACGACCGGGAAGATGGGCAAGCTAGCCCCGATGAACTGGCTGAAAACGAGGACTCAGAGGACAACAATTATCTTCCTCTCTCCGAGGATGAGGTGAGCCTCGGCAATGAGGATTTTATGGTGCCTGAGGAACCTCTCGAGCAGGAGCGCTTTAAGCACCGTCTAATTGCCACTGCAAGGAGCCTGAAAAAGAAGCAGCAGCAACTTCAAGCTGATCAAGATCTGCTCAACGATAGATGGACTAATGTCCGGGCAGCCGAGGAATACGGCATCGAACGCCCAACCAAAAGTTACCGAAGCATAAACTGCTACCCCAATTTTACGACGAGGCCCTTGATACGTCTCCAATGTATCTATAATTTATGAAGTATTAATGCTATTAAATTATCCATCTAGGATATTTTATATGCATTTATATGCTATTTTATATGATTTTTGGGACTAAGATATTAACCTAGAGCCTAGTGCCAGTTTCTCTTTTTGTTGTTGTTTTTGAGTATCGCAGAAAAGGAAAACCAAACGGAGTCCAATTGACCTGAAACTTGACGGAGCTTATTTTTGGACCAGAAGAAGGCCAGGAAGTAAAATAACTGGGCCAGAAGAGTCCGGGGCTGCCCATGAGGGTGGGGGGCGCGCCCCCTGCCTCGTGGACAGCCCAGAGGCCCCCCTGCCTTGTTCCCGACTCCAACACCTCTTATATAACCCAAAACTTCCAGAAAGAAACCTAGATCGGGAGTTCCACCGCCAGAAGCCTCCGTAGCCACCGAAAACCAATCTAGGCCCTCTCTGGCACCCTGCCGGAGGGGGCCAGCATTGCCGGAGGGCATGGAGGAGGATCCCGGAGGGGCCATCATCACCATGAAGGCCAAGGACTAGAGGGGGAACCACTCCCCATCCAGGGGGGAGGCCATGGAGGAGGAAGCACAAGGGGGAGAACCTCTCCTGATCTCTCTTGGTGGCACTAGAGTGCCATCGAGAGGGGAATCATCGCCGCGGTGATCGTCTTCATCAACATCACCATCATCACCACCATCCTCATCTCTTTTATGCGGTCCACCCTCCCGCACCCCGCTGTAATCCCTACTTGAACATGGTGCTTTATGCCACATATTATGATCCAATGATGTGTTGCCATCCTATAATGTTTTGAGTAGATATATTTTGTCTTTGGGTTGATTGATGATCTAGATTGGTATGAGTTGTATATTTTACTTTGATGCTGTCCTATGGTGCCCTTCGTGTCCCTCAAGCGTGAGGGGTTCCCGTTGTAGGGTGTTGCAATATGTTCATGATTCTCTTATAGTGGGTTTGTGAGTGACTGAAACACAAACCCGAGTAAGGGGGTTGTTGCGTATAGGAATAAAGAGGACTTGATGTTTTAATGCTATGGTTGGGTTTTACCTTAATGATCTTTAGTAGTTGCGGATGCTTGCTAGAGTTCCAATCATAAGTGCATATGATCCAAGTAGAGAAAGTATGTTAGCTTATGCCTCTCCCTCATATGAAACTGCAATAGTGATTACTGGTCTTGTTAACAATTGCCTAGGACAGTTCCGCACACCGATCCACCATTATTCCACACTCGCTATTTATAATATTTACTAATATATTCTAACTTTATGATAAAAACACTTACTTTCATATTTTTGCTCTCCGATATCATTCAAAGTTATCCACTTCATACCCACAACGCAGTTTTATTTCTCGTTTCTAGTTGGAAGCAAACATTCGGTGTACATAGAGTCGTATCAGTGGCAGATAAGGCTTGAGAGAATATTGATCTTACCTTTAGCTCCTTGTGGGTTCTACACTCCATACTTATCACTTCCACCTTTCGAAATTGCTACGATGATTCCCTGCACTTGGGGATTATCAAACTCTTTTCTGGCGCCGTTGCCAGAGAGCAATAGCGTGGGGTTGATATTCTCGCGTGCGCTTGTTTGCTTTCTTCACTAAGTAGATTTTGTTTTTCCTTTTTTTCTTCTGTTTAGTTGTGGGTGAAACATACAAAAAAATTAAAAGAATAAAAATACAAAAAAATTACTTGCCTCTCATACCTAAAAAGTTTTTCAAAAAGAGAAGTGATTGGAAAGTTATGCATTGAAGAAGTGAGGGTCGACCTTGAGCACTCGTGTTCATGCTCACGGAAACAATGTAGAATTTTTCATGGAAGTTCCTCTGTAAATAATTATCCCCTTATATATATCCATTGTATTATAAAAATAATGTGCCAAGCTTTGGTTTTAGGATGATTAGATTGCTTGTTTACTATGTGCAGAACAAAAAACAGAAACTTTTTCTGTAGCGCGTGATTTTACATTTTTTTACTGGAAATCCAAAAGGGTCTGAAACGTTTTGTACGTTACTTCTGTATAAAATTTTCAATTTGTAAAATTTATTTCATAATTTTTGGAGTTACAGAAGTTTATTAAACCTCCAAATTACTACAGACTGTCCTGTTTTAGACAGATTCTGTTTTCGTGTGTTGTTTGCTTATTTTGATGCATCTATGGTTAGTATCGTAGGGTGTGAACCATAGAGATGTTGGAATATAGTAGATATAGTTCTAATATGAAATTGGAATGAGTTTGAAACAGTACCTAAAGGTAGTAATTTGCTTTATTATACTAACGGATCTCACAAAGTTTGTTAAAGTTTTGTGTGGATGAAGTGTTCGAAGAACGAGGAGTTACCGATGTGAGAAGAATAAAGAGAGGAAAGAGCTCAAGATTGGGGATGACCAAGGCACCCCAAGTAAAAATTCTAAGGATACTCAAGGATCTAAGCTTGGGGATGCCCCAGTTGGCATCCCATCTTTCTTCTTCAACAATTATCGGTGTACCTCGGTTTTCGTTTTGTTCACATGATTTGTGTCCTTTGTGTTTTTCTTTTTCTGTAAGAACCATGCTAGTATGAGATTTCCCTTCATCAATTTATAGAATACTTCATGTGCTTCAATTATATCTTCTAAGTATGATCTTATAGAATTGCTCTTTGAGCTTCACTTAAATCTTTTGAGTATGGCTTTATAGAATGCTTCGTGTGCTTCACTTATATATTTTGAGCTTGGATATTGGTTAGTCTATATTAATTGAATAACGCTCCATGAACTTCACTTATATCTTTTGGAGTATGAATAATACTATCATCTAAAGCGGGTTTGGAAGAGTGTCAACTTTAGGAATTAGTGATCCCGCCATTCCGAATGAGGAGAATTTTGCTTATGTGGAGAGTAGAAAAATTTCTATGCTTGTAGATCATGAAAAGATTGCTTTATGTGATGGTTATTTTGTTGAATTCATTCATGATTCTACTTAGAATTATTATGAGGGAGGAATATATGCTTGTAGGAGTTGCAATAATATCAAGTTTCCTCTCTATGTGCTTAAAGTTTTGAAGTTATACTTGTTTTTCCTTCCTATGCTAGTTAATTCTTGTTCCCATAAATTGTGTGCTCACAAAATCCCTAGGCATATGAAGTGGGTTAGGTTTAAATATGTAGTCATATTCTTCATGATGCTCTCTTTATGTTTCAATTCTTATCTTTTATGTGAGCATCATTGAAATCATCATGCCTAGCTAAAAGGCATTAAAGAAAAGCGCTTGTTGGGAGACAGCCCAATATTTATCATTACTATTTTTGTGTGTTCTCATGATAAGCTACTGAAGTAATCATGTTTTATAGCTTTTGTGTCAATAAAGTGCCAAGTAAGACCTTTGGAAAGACTTGGGTGAAAGTTAATGTGATCTTGCTGTAAAAAACAGAAACTTTGCGCTCACGAGTTTAGCTGCCATTTTTCACAGAAGAGTGCTTTGGTGCTGATTCTCTTTGAAGAAGATTAATATACAAATTCCTCACGTCCACCAATTTATTTCATAATGTTTTGAGTAGCAGAAGTATGGTTAGTGTTCAGATCATTACAGACTATTCTGTTTCTGACAGATTCTGTTTCCATTGCATAGTTTGCTTGTTTTCTAGTTTCTATGACTTATATTTCTCAATATAAATTGTAGAAATGATATGGTACAGTAGGAATTGTGTGAGAATAATTTGAGTCTTGTCTTTCACAGTAGCAAAGTGAATGGTTTACTCTTTATCATACTAACCTGTCTCACGAAGTTCCATTAAGTTGTGTGATTGAAGTTTTCAAGCTTTGGGTGAGATATCGATATGAGGAGAATAAGGAGTGGAAAGACCCTAAGCTTGGGGATGACCAAGGAACCACAAGGTAATATTCAAGTAAGATTCAAGCACCTAAGCTTGGGGATGCCCCGGAAGGCATCCCCTCTTTCGTCTTCAAAAACTATTGGTATACCTTACTCAGAGCTATATTTTTATTCGTCACATGATATGTGTTTTTCTTGGAGCATATTTTAAAATTTACTTGCTGTTTGAATAAAATCATTGGATCTTAAATCTTAAATGAAAAAGAATCCTCCCATGGCTAGTTAATTATTTGACTACTTAGTGTCCTTCACTCATATCTTTTTGGAGTAGTTTGTCATTTACTCACGTGCTTCACATATATCCTATGAGTAAATGGTTGAATGAATTGAATATCATAAAACTGAATTTATATATGTTTCATATGATTATACCATGGGGAGTAATGACTTCACATAGAATAAGTATAGGTAGTAAACTTACTGAAAGTTAGCAAACGTAGAATTGGTCACTTGAACAATTCATGAAAGAATATTGAAGGAAGAGAGTCACATATAAATATACTATCTTGGACATCTTTTGTAATTGTGAGCACTCATTAAAATATGACATGCTAAAAGGTTGATGTCGGACAAGGAAGACAACGTAATGGGTTATGTTTTCTTATATCCGAAATAAAATATATTGTCTTGGATCATCCAACATGTTGAGCTTGCTTTTCCCCCATCATGCTAGCCAAATTCTTTGCACCAAGTATAGATACTACTTGTGCTTCCAAACATTCCTTAAACCAGTTTTGCCATGAGAGTCCACCATACCTACCTATGGATTGTGTAAGATCCTTCAAGTAAGTTGTCATCGGTGCATGCAATAACAATTGCCTTCAAATATGTATGATCTATTAATGTGGAGAAAATAAGATTTATACGATCTTGTGATGTGGAAGAAATAAAAGCGACAGACTGCATAATAAAGGTCCATATCACAAGTGGCAATATAAAGTGACATTCTTTTGCATTAAGATTTTGTGCATCCAACCATAAAAGCGCATGACAACCTCTGCTTCCCTCTGCGAAGGGCCTATCTTTTACTTTTATCTTCTACCCTTATGCAATAGTCATGGTGATCTTCACCTTTCCTTTTTACATTTTATCCTTTGGCAAGCACATTGTGTTGGAAAGATCCTGATATATATATATATATATATATATATCCAATTGGATGTAAGTTATCATGAACTATTATTGTTGACATTACCGTTGAGGTAAAAGGTTGGGAGCACTACAAAAAAAGACACATCCGTGACATTTTGGGCCGAACGAATTTTTTTTTCTGTCATACATATGACACTTCTATGACGATAATTGTGACAAAACCGGTATCATCATAGATGTGGTGGACTCCTACTTCTATGACAAAAAAGCATGACAGAAAATGGGCTTTTTGTCCTGGGCGGGCCGGAGACGCAGCTGCATGACATTCTTTGGGCCATCCATGACGGAAAAAACCATGGTAGAAGCGAGGGGGAGGAAAATTTCGGGGAGTTCCCGGTTACGGTGGGAGGTCGGGGGCCGAGCGATGCGCGTTTCTCTCATACACGTACGCGCGTGTGTGCGAGGCGTTGGCTCTAATTGAACCCGAGCGAGGCGTTAGGCTCTAACTGAACCCGAGCGATTGCACTGCAGGCTACGCGTTACTGAACCTGAGCGATCGATCGATGGCTGTTAACTGAACCCGATCGAGCGATTCCTTCGCTACTGCTGCTAACTGAAGCCGATCGATGGGATGAACAGTGAGCATTGCAGGGGGGTTTGGATGAACAGTGAGCGGTGGCGTTGCCTGTGGATGAACAGGACCCCGTGGTGTGGTGGAGGGCTGGATGAACAGTAGACGGTGGAGGGGTGCCCGTGGAGGGGTGGATGAACAGGACCCCGTGGTGTGGAGGGCTGGATGAACAGTAGACGGTGGAGGGGTGGTTGAACAGGACCCCGTGGTGTGGAGGGCTGGATGGATAGTAGACGGTGTAGGGGTGCCCCTGGAGGGGTGGTTGAATAGGACCCCATGGTGTGGAGGGCTGGATGAACAGTAGACGGTGGAGGGGTGGTTGAACAGTAGCCGGTGGAGTAGCGCGCGGTGGGGGCTGGATAAACAGGAGCCCATGGAGGCTGGAGGAGGTCGACGGTGGAGATGAACAGTATCCCGTGGAGTCCCGTTTTGCGGTACGCCACAACCCTCCTGATGAACAGGACCCCCGTTTTGACCGTAGCGCTCCAACACAAGTCCGTTTCCTCCGTTTTGCAGTACGCCACACCCCTCCCGATCAACAGGACCCCCGTTTCGACCGTAGGAGGTCCGTTTCCTCCGTTTTGCGGTGCGCCAGACCCCTACCGATGAACAGGATCCCGTTTCGAACATGGCCGGTCGAACACAAGGCCGTTTCCTCCGTTCTGCGGTACGCCAGGCCTCGTTTCCATCGCCTGTTCCGTCCAAGCCCTCCCGATGAACACGATGCATTCCGTTGCCTCCCCATGAACATGACGCATTCCGTTGCCTCCCCATGAACACGACGACGATGCTGTTTCTCTGTTCCGACCCAGCCATGTACACGAGCCCTGGCCATACGTATGCGCGAGTAGGCGTTTGAGACCCCGCCCCTATGTACACATACGTGGCCGTATTTTCTTTCTTGCACCCTGGCCGCTGTACGTACGTGTACATGCTACGTGCGCGCCTCTACTACTACACGTGCGCGCCTCTACATCGACCAGTATGTATGTACACGTTCACGACCAGAATGACAATGCTATGTACGCTTCGACCAGGTGGGTCCCGACTGTCAGGCACTTCCTTGCCTGCGAAGATGTAGCTGGTGGGTCCCAGCAGTCAGGGAGCTGAAATATGGTGGCCCGTCCGGTGGTCCCCGCTGTCAGGTGGAGGAATAATTATTTTGCACGTAATAAGGAGGCACTTCCTTGCTGCGGCCGTGGACCCAGCTGTCAGCCTCTCCACGTACAGTCCATGTCCGATAGAAGCCGTTCCTTGACCACGTTGACCACGCCGCGCCGAGAGCACCAGGGCGGTGGACGACGGCGAGGCCTAGGAAGGGGACGACGCGGAGCCGGGGAAGACGCGGAAGTGGATGCCCACGCGTAGAAGAGTACGAGGGCACCGGTTCGCTGCTGTGTGAGGCTGCCATCGCCGCAGAGTAACAGGGGGTGTGGGTGAGTAGAGGGATGGCCTGGCCAGCGGTGGGAGTAGTAGGGTGCGGTGAGGCCTCCGCCGCATCGCATTCGCCCACGGGAGGCAGGAGCACGAGGCACGACCGGCGCTGGTTTGGGCGGCTGGAGCAAGAAGACCAGAGGTTGAAGAAGCACTACGGCCGTTGGATGGACATCGTACGGTCACTGGAGCTAGAATTGTGCATATTGACTAAGTTGACAAAGCCCTCCGTCCCCGTCAACTTAGTAGGCCCACAAGTCAGCCTGCCACTATATTGGGTCCCAGCTAACAGGGGGAGTATTCATTTTTGTGTGCGTAATAAGGAGGCACTTCCTTGCGTGCGAAGATATAGCTGGTGGGTCGGAGCTGTCAGCGAAGGTAACATTTTTTTCGTGAAATACAGAGGCCCTTTCGGTGGGTCCCTGTGTCAGGTGGAGGAATCATTATTTTTCGCATAATAAGGAGGCATTTCCTTGCGTGCGGCCGTGGACCCAGCTGTCGGCCTCTCCACGTACAGTCCACTTCAGATGCATGTCGGTCACTGACCACGTTGACCAGGCCGCGCCGAGAGCACCAGGGCGGTGGACGACGGCGAGGCCTAGGAAGGGAACGACACGGAGGCAGAGAAGACTCGACAGTTGTTTCCCACGCGGAGGGGAGTACGACTGTATGATGGTTTACTGGTTCGTCTGCCGTCGCCGGAGAATAACAGCATGTGTGGGTGAGTAGAGGGATGGCTAGGCCAGCGATGGGAGTACGGTGGGGCGGTGAGGCCTGCGCGGCAGCACAGCCGGCCGTGGGGAGGAGGGAGCAGGCAGTCCCGCCGGCGCTTGTTTGAGCGGCTGGAGCAGGAAGAGCAGAGATTGAAGAAGCACGACGACCGTTGGATGGACATCCAACAGTCACTGCTTGTGCGTCAACCTTTTTTTAGGAAAGCCTCAAATATGCGGAAAACAACATACAGCCCATCTGCCATTATTTCTAATAATTTTCAGCCCATTTGCTAATTCTTAAGTTTTTTTGGAGCCCATATTCTTTTTGTTAGCATTAAGCCCAAATTGTGGCCACGGTTAAAATATTATACAAAATTTTGCATATTTCGGTGCGGTCCGAACTGTTTTTAATCCTGAAATTTCGACTCACATTCAAACTGATTTTAAAAATAAATGTATATCAATATAAAATCCAACAAATTCTCCACGCATAAAAATTAATGTAATTTAAAATCTTGAAATGAAAAAAAGATATTTGAAACTAATTTCCGGTTTGATGTGTTTTAAAAATGTACATCCCATTTCTCATTACTGATGGGCCATTTTTCTCGGCCAGCCGAATGAAAGCTCTCCTCGTCTTGAAAGATTTGTAGCCCAACAGGCCTGACAAAGCGACTTACTTGGCAAATCACAAAAAACTGGGCTGTGGCCGTGGACCCAGCTGTCAGCCTCTCCATGTACAGTACTCTTCCGATGGAAGTCGTTCCTTGACCACGTGCCACACGGAGAGCACCACGGCGGTGGACGACGGCGAGGCCTAGGAAGGGGATGACACAGAGCCGGGGAAGACACGGCAGTGGAAGCCCACACGGAGAGGAGTACGCGGGTTCACTGGTTCGGCTGCGGTGTGAGGCTGCCGTCGCCGCAGGGCCTGGCCAGCAGTGGGAATAGTTGGGGGCGGTGAGGCCTCCGCGGCAGCACAGCCGGCAACGGGAGGCAGGAGCATGCGGCACGACCGGCGCTGCTTTGGGTGGCTGGAGCAAGAAGACCAGAGGTTGAAGAAGCACTATGGCCGTTGGATGGACATCGTACGGTCACTAGAGATAGAATCGTTCATATTGACTAAGTTGACAAAGCCCTTCATCCCCGTCAACTTTGTTGGCCCACAAGTCATCCTCCCACTATGGTGGTCCCAGCTAGCAGGTGGGTATTCATTTTTTGTGCGTAATAAGGAGGCACTTCCTTGCATGCAAAGATATAGCTCGTGGGTCCGACATGTCAGCGGGGGGAACGTTTTTTTTCGCGAAATACAGAGGCCCTTTCGGTGGGTCCCAGCTGTCAGGTGGAGGAATCATTATTTTGCGCGTACAGTCCATGGCCGATGGATGTCGTTTGTTGACCAAGTTGACCAGGCCGCGCCGGGAGCACCATGGCGGTGGACGACGGCGAGGCCTAGGAAGGGAACGACACGGAGCCGGGGAAGACTCGGCAATGGTTGCCCACGCGGTGGGTAGTACGAGGGTTTACTGGTCCGGCTGCCGTCGCCGGAAAATAACAGGAGGTGTGGGTGAGTAGAGGAATGGCCTGGCCAGTAATGAAGTAGGGTGAGGCGGTGCGGCCTATGCGGCAGCACAGCCGGCCATGGGAGGCGGGAGCAGGCAGTCCCACCGGAGCTGGTTTGGGCGGCTGGAGCAAGAAGATCAGATATTGAAGAAGCAGCACGGCCGTTGGATTAACATCCAACGGTCACTGCTGCTAGAATCGTTTGTGGACTAAGTTGACGAAGCCAAAGTACACGTCAACCTAGTAGACCCACAAGTCAGCCTCCAAATCTGTCCCAAACAGCATACAACCCAAAATTTCTAGCCAGATTCAAATTAATTTTAAATCTAAATATACCTTAATTTAAATTCAATGAAATTTTACCCACACAAAAACAATGAAATTTAAAATATCAAAATCCGAAAGAAAACAATATTTTGGAACTAATTGTTTGTTTGCTGTATTTTTTCATTTTACAGCCCATTTATTATTACTTATAGCCCATTTCTTATTACTTATAGCCCATTTTCTGGGCAAAATGCATCCCTCGTCGTCTTGAAAGATTTCCGGCCCTGCAGGGCGTAGAAAAGCAAGTAGGCCTATGTTGGTTATTCTGCAAAAAACAAAATAGCTGGCTAGCAATTTTCAGAAAGGAAAAAAACAAACTGGGCTGGCCATGTGCTAAACATATGAAATAAAAGCCAGGGCTAGACGGGCAAAGGGTCCCGCACAACCCAGTTGATACCCTTCTCCGTCCCGAAAAAACAAAATTACTGCGTGCGCTGCTGGGTCCCTACGGTCATCCTCACCATGTACAGTCATCTCCTTATACCTCTCGGTTGTTGACCATGTTGACAACACCGGAGGGCGGCGCCGCGGCGAGCGAACCAAGGCGGAGGATGATGGTGAGGCCTCAGACGGGAACGAACAGGAGCCGGGGCAGATCACAGCCAGCCGTGGGAGGCGGGAGCAGGCAGTCCCTGTCGTGGGTCTAAGATTGACAGTAGAATGGGCGTAGGTATGAGGAGGCAAGATCCTAGCTATGGAGTAGTTGTACACACGAGTTTTACGAGTTCAGGCCCTTCTCGGAGGAAGTAACAGCCCTACGTCTCGGTGCCCTGAGGCGGTCGACTGGATTATGTGTGTGTGTGTGAGTTTACAAAAGTGCGAACCCTTGTCCCAGAGGAGGGGGGTGGCTTATATAGAGTGTGCCAGGACCCCAGCTCCCCTCCGTTACACAGGGTTCAATGTTCATAAAGGAGGGGCATTACTGGTAACGTCTGCAGTAAAGTGTTATAAATGCCCATAAAGCTATGGCTTAAGTCTTGACTGTTGCAGAGTGGAGAGTTTCTCATCTTTTGGTGGTCGAGTGTCTTCAAGGTGGTCGAGTGAGCACATCTTCATGGTCGAGTGGACGATGGTTTCTCTTCGACTGCCTCCGATTCTTTGTAGAGATGTCCTTGGGGAGGGTATGTCGAACAGGTCCATGACCCTACCCTAGGTACATAGCTTCATCGTTAGCCCCCGAATGGATCAGGGTTTGAGTGGGGAAGGAGTTGGGAACACTTCCGACCCATTCTTTGTGTTATGAGTATATCCTGTTCTGGAACAATGAGTTGAGGTGACGACTTCGACTCCTTTCTTAGTCGTCGTGGTCCATTCTTGGTTTTTGTCGAGTGAATTTTCACGGTAGAATTCCGAATGATGATGCAGAGGATGTTTGTCTTCAGTCTGACAGGTTGTTCTGCTCCCCGCGGATCTCGCGGGATTCGAATTTTGGGAAGCGTGCCAGACGGATGGAACCGAGGATATCGGGACAAATTAGGCATGTCTCCTCGATCCCCGTGCCACCTTTTTCGCCACGTACTGCGCGCGACTGTTGCAGGATTTGTTTAGATCGCCTGGGTCCACCAGTCAGTCACTCGGGTGACGACTCTATAAAAGGCCCCGGACCAGGCCTCTGCCCCGCGCGCTCCCATTCTCTCTTCACAAGAACGCGTGAAGAAGGCGACCGCGAAGGCCAAGGGTAAGCGGACCAGCCGGAGCGGATCGGCGTCGAGATCTGGCTTGTCGGCGGGCTGGATCCAGGGCGACTGGATCCGCTCGACAATCACCCAAGACGACCTCGACAACCTGGTGGAGGGGGACTGATCCCCCACAAGTTGGCACGGCTCCCGGGGAACGAAACCGAGCCGCAGCCAAGGGAGGGTGAGTGCGTTCTCCTCGCCACCCACATAGATCGCGGATTCTCACTGCCTCCCCATCCTTTCTTCCGGGATTTTTTGAACTTCTTTGGGGCTCAACTCCACCATTTCACTCCAAACACCATAGTCTATCTGGCCGCTTTCGTGTCGATGTGTGAAAACTTCTTGGGCTGTCGACCGCACTAGGGTCTTTTCAAACACATCTTCACCTGCCACTCCTAGTCGGTCAAAAAGGCCAAGTCGAGTGACGAGAAGACACAAGTGATCCAGATGTGCGGGGGTCTGGGGATCCAGATGAGGAGCAAGAGCACTTTCCCAGCCATGATTCTTCCCGACTCGGTTCGGGGCTGGCAGTTGACTTGGTTCTACTGCAAGGATCAGCCGACCCCGGGTCAGTCGACTGGACTTCCTCCCTTTTCCTTGGCTCGAGTGGAGAAGCCTGCCCCCTGAAGGTAGTTCCAGAAGAGAAGGCACAGGTCAAGGTGCTGGTCGAGCGGGTCGTCCAGCTTGTCCGCGACGGAGTGACCAGGATGGATCTGCTGGAGGTCTTTCTCGGTCGACGCATCCAACCTCTTCAGGTGCGTGATCATCCGATGTGGATGTACTCTGGGCTCGAGGATTCCACTCGGATCCACCCGGAGGATGTCAGCGAGGATATCTTGGAGAAGTGGTTGAGGGGAATCACCGGCAACAAAGACAACCCCCAGGGGTCTAGGAGGGTGATCTCATTCGACAACTCGCACCAGCCGGAGCAGGTATATTTCTGTTTTATCAAGTATCTTTCTGATTCACCGTGTGATGTCTTGTTTGTGGTCGACTAAATTTCCTTTGATCGTTATCCTTTCAGGCCCTCATCGACATGTACTCAATGCCCAACGGAGTGCAAGACCAAGACGCTGAGGAAGAAGGGAGCGGGAGCGAGAGCGGCGAGGAGCATTCGGAAGCCGAGGAGGACGAGGAGAGCGATGAATCGACTGATGACGAAGAAGTCGACTCGCCTCCTCACAGGGAGAGGAGATCCAAGCACGCTCATGACCCGGAAAGCGCTCCAGACTTGGTGGGCGCGCCGATTGGGCAGTCGTCGAAGCGCCCCAGGATGTCTTCCCCAACGCCGACTGAGAAGGCTCCAAAGCAATCAAAAATTGTGCCGCCTCCAGCGCCGAAAGCCACCTCTCCCAAATTGCCAAAAGCTTTGCCCAGGATCAAAGTAACCGTTCCTACTATCTCGGGGTAACCATCTGACTTGTCTTTTTCGTCGGCTCGATTAACCAGATGTAACCGACTGATCTGAGTGAGTAGCCACTTCTGAATCATCCGCATGAATGTGGCTCCGGCGTTTTTCAAACCAAATGGCATTGTGACATAACAGAAGCACCTAAACGGGGTGATAAAAGCTGTCTTTATTTCGTCGGGTCCATACAGACGGATCTGGTGGTACCCGGAGTAGGCGTCCAAAAAGGACAAAAGCTCGCACCCTGCAGTCGAGTCGACTATCTGGTCGATGCGAGGGAGAGGAAAGTGATCTTTCGGGCAGGCCTGATTGATATGCTTGAAATCGATGCACATGTGAACTGAGTCGTCTTTCTTTGGGACCATGACAACATTGGCTAACCACTCGGAGTGTAAATCTCTTGGATAAACTCAGCTGCCAAAAGCTGAGCCACCTCTTCCCCGATTGCCTTTCTTTTCTGGATGGCGGACCGTCGAAGATGTTCTTTGACTAGTTTCACCTTCGGGTCGACTCGCAAACGATGCTTAGCTAATTCCCTGGGACACCCGGCATGTCAGAAGGCTTCCATGCAAAGATGTCCCAGTTCTCACGGAGGAACTGGATGAGCGCTTCTTCCTATTTGGAGTCGAGTGAAGCCGAAATGTGAGTCGGAGCAGCATTGGGATCTGTCGGGTGAATTTGAATTGACTTTGTTTCACCAGACAACTGGAATGCTGATTCTGTGGCTGGCTTCTTGGCTCGCAGCAAGTCACTCGGATCTGCATTTTTCTGGTATTCTTGCAATTCTACCACGGCCATCTGGGCATCAGCGATCTTTGAGCCCTTCTGGAAGCACTCTTCCGCCTTCTTCCGATTGCCAGAGATAGTGATCACTCCTCTGGGACCAGGCATCTTCAGTTTGAGGTACACGTAACATGGTCGAGCCATAAATCTTGCATAAGCTGGCCTACCCAGAATTGCATGATAAGCACTCTGGTAATCCACAACTTCAAACGTGATCTTTTCTTTGCGGTAATTTTTGGAGTCACCGAAAACCACATCGAGTGCAATCTGACCGAGGGATGCAGCCTTCTTGCTTGGAATGACACCATGGAAACTCATATGGCTTTCGCTGAGTCTGGACATCGGAATGCCCATCCCTTTCAACGTTTCTGCATACAGTATGTTCAGGCCACTGCCACCGTCCATCAGGACCTTTGTCAGTCGAGTGCCTTCGACCACCGGGTCGACCACCAGTGCTTGCCTCCTAGGGGTGGCGATGTGCACTGGATGATCAAACTGGTCGAATGTAATGGCAGTCTGCGACCACTTCAAGTAACTGGGTGTCGCCGGAGCAACCATGTTCACTTCCCTGTTTTTTACGTTTAATCCACTTTTGCTCTCAACGTCAACAAAAATCATCAGAGTGGAATTCACGTGGGGATAACCATCATCATCCTCTTCCTCATCCTCAGCCTTGCCTGCCTCCTTCTCTTTTTCCTTGGGCTGTTTCTCTCGGAACGGCTGGATGAGGAGCTGACACTGCCGAGTGGTGTGTTTCGGGTAAATGAAATTACCTTCTTCATCTTTTTTGGTGTGGATATGGCACGGCAGATCCAACATGCCATTTCCATCTTGATCTTTTACTTTCTTGGGGTTCCACGGCCCTTTCGGCTTCCCCTTGAACTTTCCTTGAACTACAACCAAGGCTTCACCCGGAGCAGCTGGCTCGGCCTTATGCTTCTGTTTCCGACCGGAGTTTCCTCCTCCGGCTTCGTGGGCGACTGCTTTGTGCTTGCCACTCCGGAGCTGCTCTTCTTCTTCACCATTGGCATACTTGGTGGCAATTTCCATCATCCGAGCCAGAGTCATATTCCCTATCCGGCCAAATTTCATATTCAACTCTTGATACTTGACGCCTTCCTTAAAGGCACAAATTGCCTGATGATCTGACACATCTTCTACTGTGTGGTGCAGGGTGATCCATCTCTGGATATAATCCCTCAAAGTTTCATTCGGTTTCTAAACACAACACTGCAACTCTGTCAAACCTGCCGGCCGTTTGCACATGCCCTCGAATGTTCTGACAAACACTCGGGGGAGATCTTCCCAAGTATAGATGCTGCCAGGTGCTAACTGATTCAGCCACACTCTAGCCGAGCCCTCTAACATCAGAGGAAGGTGTTTCATGGCCACTTCATCATTGCCGCCACCAATCTGGACAACCACTCGGTAGTCTTCAAGCCAAGTGTCAGGCTTGGACTCCCCGGTGAACTTACTAACTCCAGACGCCAACCTGAAGTTGGGGGGAATCACCGCAGCTCTGATAGCTCTGCTGAAGCACTCTGGACTAGAGACATGCACCCTGTTGCTAGTTTGTGGACCTCCATCATGGCCCTCCCGGTGAGCTCTGTTTCTGTCGACCAAGCCCTGCACGAGAATAGATCTCGCATCAAAGCCTGGCTCCCTGGGGTCGATTGGAATACCTCGCCCAACACTGTGAGGGCGTCTGTCTTCATGCTGTCGAGGCAGTACGACCCGCTCCTCGGGGGAGGTGTGGGCACTCGACGGCGATCATCACGATCGACTCGGCGATCATACTGCTTTCGTTTCTGTACTGATCTCGTCGATCCCCACGTCCCTCATGCCTCGGAGGCGATCTTGGGCTATGGGCCGACTGAACTATGTCTTCCATCACAGATCTGCTGTGGATCCTATCCCGCGACTGAGATACAAATGTATTCTGCTCTCCTGCTGCCCGTAGCAAGGCTCGGATCTGCACCAGACCTCGACCAGCTTCTGACTGGGAGGGTTGGATCGACTCTGCTATCCGGGTAGCAGTAGTTAGATTCTGGATCGGGGTTCGGTATACCTGAGTTGGAGGTGGAAAAAGTTGGCGTCGACTGGACTCAGGAGCACGTTGTCGAGCGCGATCGTCGAGGGCGCGCTGGAGTTTCTCCAGTCGAGTGCGCTCAGCCAGATTGGCCAAGCGCGCCTGCTCCAAGGCCTGGGCCTCGGGGGTTTCTCCAACTATAGGAGTGTGCAGGGCATCCATGTTCCGGCGACGAAGTTCTTCCCTCTGCTGCGAGGAGAGAGGTTCGGTGCGGTACTCCTCGTGAACACGCAACAGATCGCCGTTCCCGTCACCTCTGTCTTCATGATTGAAGCTAGGAGTACTGCATGGTCCATTGACCATCAGGACTTCCGCCGCCGAGTCATTGCTGCCGCCCTCAGATGCGGTCCCTACGGAGCCAGTCGACAGATCGAACAGGCTGTAGAGAGATTCGTCGGGCTCGATCGCCGCGACTTGAGGGGTGGCCCATTGGCGGTCCACCGCATGCTTCACCCACCGCTGAAGCCTCGAGTGACCGGTGCGCTTGCTCCGGCAGGTCGCAGGGAGGGGGAAAGCTGCTGGAGTGGACTGGTACTGGGTTGATGGTTGTCACAGGAGGACGCCGCAGACGCACGCGCGAAAGTGCACCACCCCGCGGGCGGGGTGCGCGTCGGCGTCGAGTGGTGCCTCCTGGAGCCAAGCGGAGTCATCGGAGACAATCACGAGCGCGCCGAGACGGATCTCGCGGCCCTCAGCCAAACCTCCGCCTGGAACTATGATGAAGGGGATCAGAAAAATTGCAACTTCTCCAATAAGTCACTAAGACACCTGCCCCACGGTGGGTGCCAACTGTCGTGGGTCTAAGACTGACAGTAGAATGGGGGGTAGGTATGAGGAGGCAGGATCCTAGCTATGAAGTAGTTGTACACATGAGTTTTACGAGTTCAGACCCTTCTCGGAGGAAGTAACAGCCCTATGTCTCGGTGCCCTGAGGCGATCGACTGGATTATATGTGTGTGTGAGTTTACAAAAGTGCGAACCCTTGTCCCAGAGGAGGGGGTGGCTTATATAGAGTGCGCCAGGACCCCAGCTCCCCTCCGTTACATAGGGTTCAATGTTCATAAAGGAGGGGCATTACTGGTAACGTCTGCAGTGAAGTGTTATAAATGCCCATAAAGCTATGGCTTAAGTCTTGACCGTTGCAGAGTGGAGAGTTTCTGATCTTCTGGTGGTCGAGTGTCTTCAAGGTGGTCGAGTGTCTTCAAGGTGGTCGAGTGAGCACATCTTCACGGTCGAGTGGATGATGGTTTCTCTTCGACTGCCTCCGATTCTTTGTAGAGATATCCTTGGGGAGGGTATGTCGGACAGGTCCATGACCCTACCCTAGGTACATAGCTTCATCAGTCCCGCCGGCGCTGGTTTGGCTTTGGCGTCTCGAGGAAGAAGAGACTGAAGAAACGCGACAGACGTTGAATATCAATCCAACGGTCAAGGTTGGCACAATCATTTCGTTGACTAAGCGGACACCAAGCAGCATACTTTTTTATATATAGGAAGAAAACTGCGAGGAAAATGCGTTCGTCTGCCATCCTCCTCACAGGGAACGTTCGCCACATAAGTGACTAGCACCCATGGTTTTCAACCGAGAGGTCTTGGGTTCGAGTCCCAGGAACTCTCAATTTTGTCCTCCTTCCTTCCTCGCAAAAAAGGGAAAGAAAATCAAAGACTTGGGAAGGCGTACAGAACAAGCTAGTGTACCAGTAATGAGACGTTGCCGAGTTTTAGAAAAAAGAAAGACGTGCTCCTGTAGCTGGTTTGAATCCAAACATAGACTATGACTATATATGGTGCTATGCTACTCTGCAAGTAATGAAACTGACATATCCAACGTTCGCTTCTTCTCTTCTCTACTTACTCTGCCTAGCATCAGAAGCTCTGGCCGCAGCACCCATGTCCGCTGGCTGCTCATCCACCTGCTCTTCAGCAAGCAACAACCAGATATGCGCCAAGTCACAACCCGTACCATCGCCTGTGGGTCTCATCACACCCTCGCCGGCACGCACACCACAGCCGATTGTTCATCGCAACCCGCTGCCGTTGGTGTGGTGCCACTGCTGCAAATCACGCGGAGTCATCCGTCGCGTCTCGACAACAATCTGCAACCCTGGCCGAGTCTTCTACAAATTCTCGCCCCTTTGCCTTAGGATTCGTTAATTCTCTTTCTCGATGGGACGGGGAAGGGATATAACTCAGCGGTAGAGTGTCACCTTGACGTGGTGGAAGTCATCAGTTCAAGCCTGATTAATCATGGGGTAATAATATGTTTAAGTGTTGTTCTGCTGCTTTCAATTGCTGATTTTTTTAATAGTTTCATTGATGATCTACCAATTTGATTCGTGCAGAAAAGGGAAGATTCATGTGACTTGTATTTCTGGGAAGTTGCTGATGTGGGGGAATGCAACTATGCTGATTATTTGGTTAGCCGAGGAATCCCAATACCAGCAGGTTGGGGTGTTGGACAAGTAACTGAAGGAACGACAGAAGAGGAAGATGCAGAGAAGAAGCTTAAAGATGCAGTTCCTCTGATCATGGCCAAGCAACAGCTGCTGAACGGCCTTGCCAGCAATGAGGAGATGAAAGAGCTTGTGAAGATAATGGGCAAAATCGATGTGCTCTGTAGGATGATTGTCTCTTTATTTGCAGTGTATTGTGACGCCCCGAGACCGATGTGCCAGGTGTCTTCCAGTTATTCGCCGGCGTTGCCATGTCATTTGCTTGCGTGTTGCATCTTGTCATGTCATCATATGCATTGCATCATCATGTTCTCAAAACTTGCATCTGTCCAGGTCTCCCCAATCCTTCCGTTGTCCGTTCTGAGTCCAACCACACTTGCACGCGCCCGCGGCATGTCCGAATATTATTTTATAAGTGGCCGGAAAATGTTCTCGGAATGGGATGAAAGTTGGCGTGTGGTCTTATTATCGTGTAGATAGACCGCCTGTCAAGTTTCATCGCATTCGGAGTTCGTTTGACGCCCCAACGATTAACTATAGCGACAATATAGTCGGTCAACGTCGGACGTTTTCGGTCTCCGGAGACTGTCGCCGGGCCTCCCTCTCTTCTCTTCTCTCAGCTCGAGACCGTCTACACAGCTCACTAGCTACCGCCAGGTCCAACCTAACCCCTCTTTGCGCAGTGCATTGACCCCTCGCGCGTGTCCGAAACTTACCCGAACCCGACCTGGACAGTTGTCATCGTTGGGTCCGGATCATCCCCAAACATCTACAAAAAGTCTCCGTTTTGTTAATTGGACTTCCTAACATATTTTTTTCCGTCCGTCCAATTACGATCGGAGGGACGAGATAGCCCCTAGCCTAACCTACCCACTATATATATATTAGTCTATCCGAAGACCAAATCCCTAATTTCTAGGGATCCTCCTCCGCCGCCACTCTCTTCCATCTCCCTCGGGATCCTTTTCTGATCTGCTCCACCTCGTTTTCTGCAGCAAACCAACCCGCAACGCTCGCCGATTTCCTCGTGCCGAGGCCTCCAAATCACTCCTCACCGGAAACCAGCGCCACCAGGCCGTGACCTACGCCCCTTCTTCTCTTTTCCTGCCTTCTCCTTCCTCCTCTGCTCTAATCCCTCTCTCTCTAATTCTCTTGCTTCCGGAGGAACTAGAGGAGTTCTGCCCGACGCCATGGACGGGGGTCGCCGCTCCCTAACTCTGGCCTCGTGCGGGCTTGCCAAGCCCCGTCCTGAGCCGCAAGCCCCTGCGCCCCCTTCCGCCGGAGAACGACGTCCAGGGCCCGGATCCGCCCCTTCGCCCCGCTAGATGGAGTTCTGCTCCCAGCCACTGCTGCCTGCTCGCCTCCTCTGCTTCGACGCTGCGCGAGGATGATGACCCAGCGCCAAGTCCACAAGCTCCATCGCTGCAGGGAACGAGGAGCACGCCGCCCCGATGCATGGACCCGCGCCCGGATCCCGCCATCCCCGGCGAGCTCCGCCTCCCATTTCCGTCGCTCTGCCGTGCGCCAAGTCCCCTGCCATCGCGCCTCTGCTTCCACCCTCTGTCGCTGTTGCTCTGCCTCCATACGAGAAGACGACCAGGAGCCAAGCCCAGTGCCTGCGTTGACCGCACCCCCACCGTCTCCTTGTTTGATCCACCAAGGCCGTCCCAGCACCAGCTCTCTTCAGCCGCGCAAGGCCCAGCGCGCCAGCACCCCTCTGCGGCCTGCCTTGGCCTCTCCAGCGATCGGGCCAAAGCCCAAGGGGTGAGCTGCCCCCTCAGCGGCTCCTTAGTTTTTTTTCTGTTGGCCCAATCTGCTCCAGATTCGACCCATGTATTTTTTTCCATGCGCTGTGAATTTTGCCTTTTTTCCAGAGAACACCGTTTTATAGAAAAGACCCTCATCTTCATGCATATAATAACTTAATAACCGTGCATCAGATTAAAACAAGTTATATATGAAACATGACTAGAATTTCATATAGTTTCATATTATGCAATTTTCATCCATGCTTAAAATGTTTAAAATGTTGTTTGCATATAATTTTCATCCATGCTTAAAATGTTTAAAATACTTTAATTCATAACTATTCAACCATAGCTCCAAATTTAATAAACTTTATATGTAAATGGGGTGGAAAAATGCCTAGTTTAACATGGTGGCATTACTTTGCATGTTTAACAACTCTAAAATTGTGTTTAGGGCAGAACAGTACCAAACCTAATATATGCATATGGGGATTTACCGGAATTGTTGTCCGTTGCTTCCGGACTCATTTAAACTTGACTAGATAGGTAGTTTTACTTAGCTTCACCTCTTGCCATGTTAATCAACATTTAATCTTGTTGGGTACATAAACGAGATCGAACTAAATAACTTGTTGTGGTGTTTCATCAGTATGCAAGTCGTTGCATATTGAGCTCCACTTAATTTGTAGGGTTGCTTGTGCACTTTGCCATGCCATGCTTCATTAAACCGGACATGCATCATACGTGATTGTGCATCATGACATGATTATGTGTTGGTTGTTTACCATGATTGTTTGCTTCTTTTCGGTGTTGCTTCTTCGGGTTGGTTCCGATAATGTCGTGTTGTGAGCATCCGTTCGACTACGTCCGTTTGTCTTCTTCATGGACTCGTTCTTCTTCCTTGCGGGATTTCAGGCAAGATGATCATACCCTCGAAATCACTTCTATCTTTGCTTGCTAGTTGCTCGCTCTTTTGCTATGCCTATGCCGTGATACCTACCACTTGCTTATCATGCCTCCCATATTGTTTGAACCAAGCCTCTAACCCACCTTGTCCTAGCAAACCGTTGTTTGGCTATGTTACCGCTTTGCTCAGCCCCTCTTATAGCGTTGTTAGTTGCAGGTGAAGATTGAAGTTTGTTCCTTGTTGGAACACGGAGATGTTGTTCCTCGTTGGAACATGGTTACTTGTTGGGATATCACGATATATCTTATTTAATTAATGCATTTATATACTTGGTAAAGGGTGGAAGGCTCGGCCTTATGCCTAGTGTTTTGTTCCACTCTTACCGCCCTAGTTTTCGTCATATCGGTGTTATGTTCCCGGATTTTGCGTTCCTTACGCGGTTGGGCTATTATGGGAACCCCTTGACAGTTCGCCTTGAGTATAACTCCTCCAGCAATGCCCAACCTTGGTTTTACCTTTTGCCTCACCACCACCTACTTTTCCCTTGGGAGTCGCTCTCTTGAGGGTCATCATTATTTTAACCCCCCCGGGCCAGTGCTCCTCTGAGGGTTGGTCTGACCAAGCAGACTGCGGGGCCACCTCGGGGCAACTTCAGGTTTGGTTTTACTCATAGGATGTCTCATCTGAGTGTGCCCTGAGAACGAGATATGTGCAGCTCCTATCGGGATTTGTCGGCACATTCGGGCGGTGTTGCTGGACTTGTTTTACCATTGTCGAAATGTCTTGTAACCGGGATTCCGAGTCTGATCGGGTCTTCCCGCTAGAAGGAATATCCTTCGTTGACCGTGAGAGCTTGTCATGGGCTAAGTTGGGACACCCCTGCAGGCATTTGAACTTTCGAAAGCCGTGCCCGCGGTTATGGGCAGATGGGAATTTGTTAACATCCGATTGTAGAAAACCTGAAGTTGACCTTAATTAAAATGCATCAACTGTGTGTGTTACCGTGATGGCCTCTTTCCGGCGGAGTCCGGGAAGTGAACACGGTGTTGGAGTTATGCTTGATGTAGGTTGTTCTAGGATCACTTTTTGATCATATTGTCTCGACCGTGCTTTGCCTTCTCTTCTCGCTCTCATTTGCGTATGTTAGCCAGCATATATGCTAGTCGCTTGCTGCAGCTACACCTCATACCTTTTACCCTTCCTATAAGCTTAAATAGTCTTGATCGCGAGGGTGTGAGATTGCTGAGTCCCCGTGACTCACAAATACTTCCAAAACCAGCTTGCAGGTGCCGATGAGTCCGTGCAGATGATGCAACCAAGCTCAGGAGGAGCTCGATGAAGATCTTGTCCTTTGTGTTGTTCCGTTTCCAGTTGATCAGTAGTGGAGCCCAGTTGGGGTCGATCGGGGGACCTTGTCGCTTTTGGGGTTCTTCTTTTATTTTGGTCCCGTAGTCAGACCTTGATTGTATCTGGATGATGTAATGCTTTATTCATGTAATTGTGTGAAGTGGCGATTGTAAGCCAACTATGTATCTCTTTCCCTTATGTATTACATGGGTTGTGTGAAGATTACCTCACTTGCGACATTGCTTTCAATGCGGTTATGCCTCTAAGTCGTGCTTCGACACGTGGGAGATATAGCCGCATCGAGGGCGTTACAAGTATGTACGTAGCACTCATGATGTATTCAGTGGCTACGACATGAGCACTTTGCCGAAACTAATAATGAATGAAACCTGTGTAGCAGTCTGGGCGTAGTGTTGTGAACATCTAATGATTTCTATTAACGGAAATCAGGGGGTATCCCCTTTTACTCATATAAATAAATAAATAGTAGAGGACCTGTCGGGTCAGCTTTGTTCTCATTCGAAGACGTTGAGCAAATTGCAGTCCAATGGCAAACTATGTCATCAAATTCAAGTTTCACAGCCAAATATGAGTACAACTAAACAACAATGTCATCATGTTTTAGTTGTCATACAATCGCCCAACACAAATCAGCATACATAACAAGTGATGTTCTCACAGCAAAATACTAAACAACATGTTCATCAGGTTTCAGTTGTCATAGCAAACACAATTTCACATAGTAGATAAAAAACGTCTTCTGACAGAAAAATACGACAAAAGCAATGTAATCATCATCCGCAGCAGCAGCGTCAACATCTTCGCCATGTGTATCACTCTGAATCGTAATTCCCCACGGTGTCATCTTCTTCTTCATCCTCAACGTCCTTGAACGTTGGCTTCTTCTTGATCAACTCTTGTATGTCCACAGCACGACAAGCAATCTTTTCGCCGGCGTCATTGACATGATGGTTCTCAAAGATATTAGGAACAACTGTGTTATCTTGTACATCAGGAGCAGTGTAAGCATCATCTTGTTGTGCAACTTCATTAAACGAATTCCTCTGCTCAAACCTTTGCAATACTCTCCAGTCATCACGACATGCAAATGTGTCTTCCAAGAAAAATATCTGTGTTGCTTGATTTGCCAAAATAAAAGGCTCGTTGGTCTGGTACGCCGCCTTGACATTGATGGATTTGAAATAATCATCAGCTCTGGGTTTTGCGATCCTGGAAAACAGGTTATACCAACGACAGCACAACAGAACCACACACCGATGATCCTCGAAACTGGAGATATACTGCAACTGAATAATGTCTGTTATGTTAGCATACATTTCAGTTGTCTCTTTGTCATACGTATCCGTGATCATGATGGCACTGTTTTGTGTCTTCCTGCCTTCGTCTCGTGCAAGGGTGTTGTAGCGCACTTCTCCAACAACGCAAGATTCATAATGTCTTACCCGAGTATCAGGACCCATTGCTAGTGAGTAAAGGGCATCATCAACTGCCTGCCCATCCTCCTGCATCTTCTTAACCTATGGTTAGAAAATAGACAAGCTGATCATCTTATGTACTCAATATATTAAAAAAACTGACAGTGCACTTCAAAAGCTTACATGGTTCTTGAACCATTTCGCAAATCCTGCCATAACCAGTTTGTCAATGTTTCTTGGATTTTGCGGAAGTAACTCCTCTTTGTAGATGCTGCACAACATAGTGATCGCGTCAAACATCTAAATATATAAGAATGTGCTGCAAGTTTAGTAGATTACGATGTATAAGCTGCAGTACTGCACTTACTTGATATAAGGTAGTATCTCAGGACAGTTATTCAACACATACCAAACCATTTTGTGCAAATCTTTAGGTTTGTCCTCTTGTCGACTCTTCCCTGTAACTCGAACAGAATAATTGAAAGCATTGAGCCCGGGATTGTCTTCACCCACCTCTTTGCTAAGCTGATCAGCTGTTTCAATGTATTTTGAGCAGGATGTCAACGCTTCTGTAGCAATGTAGGCCTCTGCAATGGTACCCTCGGGTCTAGCTCTGTTCCTAACATAGCCCTTGAAAGTGCCTAGCCGCCTTTCAATAGGGTACATCCATCCATATTGTACTGGACCTCTAAGTAGTGCCTCATCAGGTAGATGAACAGCCAAATGCACCATCACATCAAAGAAGGCTGGAGGATATATCTTCTCAAGGTTGCACATGATAGTTGGTATCTTGTCTCTAAGACGCTCCAAAGCATCTATCCTGATATTCCTACTGCAGAGTTCCTTGAAGAATTGTCCCAACTCTACAACTGCTCTGTATAAGTTAGGGCGGCCCAATCCTCTAAGGATAATAGGTAAAACCCTTTGAAGTAGGACGTGGCAGTCATGAGTTTTCAACCCTTATACCTTGTTTCCATGTGCATTGACTCTCCTTTCAGGGTTGGAAGCAAATCCATGTTGGAATCTCACACGTGACAGGACCTCACAGAATTCTTTTCTTTTTACCTTGTCCAAGTCGTACACAGCTGGTGCCATATCCCGTGGTTTACCTTCATCTTGCACCTACAAATCCTTTCTGATACCCAGGTGTGTCAAATCAATCCTAGATTTTAAGGTATCTTTCGTCTTGCCTTCAATATTAAGAAGTGTGCTGATAATGCTGTCACATATATTTTTCTCGATGTGCATCACATCAAGATTATGCCTTAGATACAAATCTTTCCAATACTCCAAGTCCCACAAAGTGGACCTGTGGGTAAACAATAATCTCTCTAATACCCTGCCACGCTTCCTTTTCCCGCTACCATTACAAGGATGATTTCTTGGTGTAATATGCCTGACCTTCTCTAATTCCACTTGCAACTCATCGGCGGTGAGCCTCTTTGGCGCATCACGGTTTTCATGCTTTGCATTGAACACATGTCTTTGGTATTTTCTAGGATGTGGCTTGTCCTTGGCAAGGAAACGGCGGTGTCCAATGTAACAGATCTTGCTAAGTATTGCGTATGACAGCGGATTCCTGTCACAGCGAACACATGCATTGTAACCATGTGTCGTTCGCCCTGACATAGTGCCCAAAGCCGAATAATCATGGATGCACCAAATTATAACAGCATGCAGAAAGAAATCAGCTGGTGGGTTGCTATATAGGTCTCGAGTGAGAACACCCTTCCATAGATGTTGAAGTTCCTCCATAAGAGGCTCCATGAACAAATCAAAATCCTTTCCAGGACTTTTTGGACCTGGGATGAGCAAGGCCATCATGTAGTTTGATTCTTCGGTGCAGACATTTGGAGGCATGTTGTAAGGGATAACAAGCACTGGCCACATGCTATATGTGGCGCTCTGGTGGCCAAATGGGTTAAATCCATCTGAAGCTAAGCCAAGTCTAATGTTTCTCGGGTCAGCAGCAAACTCTTTGTGTTTATCATTGAAGCTTTTCCACTCACTACCATGAGATGGATGGCTCATTACATTCTGATCTCTGTACTCCTGGTTCCTAGAATGCCACAGTACATCCTCTCTTGTTTCAGCATCATGAAACAACCTCTGCAATCTTGGTGTAATTGGAAAATGTCTCAGAACATTATGAGGAATCCTCTTCACAGCATCGCCATCTTTCCATCTTGATGATTTGCATTTCAGGCATTCACTTAAGTTGGCATAATCCTTCCGGAACAGAACACAATTATTCTTACAAACATGGATCATATCATATCCAATTCCAACTGCACGAAGGAAATTCTTCATTTTACTGTAGGTGTGTGGCAGCTCAGACGCATCTGGGAAAGATTCGCGGAAAGCAGCCAACATTGCATCGAATGATTTGTTGGTCATCCGCTCAGATGTCTTCACCTGAAGAAAGGTGACCATAGCTGAGAATACTGACAGCTTATTTCCTGGGGTGACAGCAACGTTGCATTGTTCCAACATGCGGGCCCACCGTTTATCTTGTGCAGGTGAAAGTTCACGGAATGCACGAGCATTTCGTAGCATTGTTTCAATGTTGGTCAAACTCACTGGCTCCTCCACCACCTCCTCCTCCTCCTCTTCCACCTAAGCATCAGGCAGATCAAGATGGTGATCTGCTGCTTCCACGTAGTCAATAACATTGACGTTCACAGCTTCACCATGATGAACCCACCTAGTATATGTGACCGACATCCCATACAAGTGTAGATGATTTTGCACAGTTGACTGGGGTCTTGTAACTGAATTCATACAACTGCTACACGGGCAGAGCACATTTGATTTCAGACCACCGTACTCAGCTCTGATAAAGTTCATGAAGTTTTCAACCCCCTCGACATATGCAGCGGAGAATCTTTGAGCTAAAGTTATCCAAGTCCTGTCCATCTATTAGACATACAAATTAGTTCTTCTACTAGATATTACAGGAAAAACATATATGCTTTTTTATGAAGTCCAGAAAAAAATACCTAGGTCGATGTCTAAAGCTATGGCAAGATATTTGGACGAGCAGATCTAAGTAACAAAATATATGTAAAGCTAATTCGGCAAACAGATTTGAGTGCCAAATTATGGCAGGCTGTTTCAGTAGTCAATGAGGCCGAGGACACAGCCATCGAACTATCGAAGGTCATCGCAGCAACAAAGATCGAGTATAAAACGGTGTAGAGCTATTTCAGCTAATAGATTGGCTACTAGACCAAGGCAATCTACGTCACAATAAATATATGGCAGGATATTTTAGCAACTAATCGGCCTTGGCATGCCATCTCAGCTAAGTAGATTGAGTGCAGAACAGGGCAAGGAAGCTTCTTAAGCAGAGCATATTGACAGTAAACTACTTCGACAAACAGTGAGATTAACAACGTCTATCAGCTAACATTCAGCGCTACACCGACATGAACGGGGCCTTAGTCTACAATGCACGTACCGTGGGAGAAGCTGAATGATGTGCGTCTCCACATGAACATCGCCAGCGGTGGCGGCGCTGACCGTCGTGCGCCTCCACAAGAACGTAGCCATAGGTGGTGGCACGGCTAGAGGACGATAGACTACGAGAGTGTACTATGGGAGCGAGAGGATCGCCGAACCGCGGCGCCGACATATCGGCGCGGCGAGGAGGGCGTCTTTGGCGGAGCAAATGGAGTGGAGGGGGACAGGGGGAGGGGTGTTTGGGGAATATTATTGGCTAGTTGGCCGAAGGGCGGCTGAATCGGATTTGGGGGGAATTTTTGGGTGTGTGGGGGGAGGATTTTCGCGCGGTGGGCGGGGGGAGTTTGGCGCATGGTCGGTTTCTCCAAGTGCAGTCCCATGTGTCAGTGACGAGGCACGCCGAAGCGCGTTCCGTTTGCGTGAGCCGTGTGCAGGACCGAATGTGTGTGGGGTGCAATGCGACCACGACAGGAGTGCTGTGAGTGTACCTCATTTTTCCTTTTAAACTAGGTGCTTCGCCCCCTAAAAAAATCTTTTGCTTCACGCGATCCATCGATACTACTACTAGTAATCCGGTAATCCCGACTAAAACGGCACGGCCGGGTCTTTTCCCGCGCGATATGCTGGGAGGTTGGCTTAGTTGGGTTTTTTAGGACGAGTAATGCTACACCTATGTAATCCCAGTTACGTAATTAACGCAATGTGAAACGTGTGAGCTGTTGATTGTAGATTGGGGGGAGGGAGGGGCCCACCACCACGAAAATCAGGGGAGGAGAGAGAGAGGCAATTTATGTTAACCCTTTCGTAGGTTCCTGTAGATGTAGAAAGATGTGTCCGATCCTGCACTATAGGCCGTCTGATCTATATCTAACGGATAGGAAGGAAACTATGACAATTTACCCACACTCCTCTCCACATTTGCAGATAAGGCTTTCCCTCATTCATCCTTTTCTCCCACAAGATCTTGATCTTCCGTGCAACGCACGGGCATCTTGCTAGTACTCCTACAATATGTATATTATTATGAAAGTTCATATACACCGACCGAGATTAATGCAAACACAGCAGATTTTCATTACATTTCGAACTTTTATAGGACAAAAAAATAAAAGAAACCCGACCCTAAACCTATTCTACGGCGGTGACCGACGTCCTCCATCTGTGATCTCCATGTACGGGGGCGGGGTTCAAGACCCGTCAAGTGAAGGTGCGGTCTCCGGCGAGGAAAAGTAGAACACGGGAGACGGACCGGCCAGTTGGCACACCATGCCCTGCCGCCTCCCATGCCCTACTCATCCTCGGAGGAGTCCCCGACCTCGGCGGTGCCTGACGTTGGACGACGACAAGTAGGACGCGTGGCTGACGGTGCTCCTGTCGTCGGTCGCCAGCGTGGCCACCGCTTGTGCGGCGACTTGAGCGAGGGCGGCGACCTCGAGCTCCATTCCCGAAGACAAGCTCTCCCGCAGAGCATTCGCGCTTGCGGTCATGGAGGATGTGGTTCTAGGTAGGAGGACGATGCGCTATGGTGTGGAGGTTAGCTGGGCGTTGCCGCTTTAAGTAGCGCATTCTGGTGAGGCCAAGCGTCCGGGTGCGTCATTAAGTCGCCGGAGTTGGTTCCGCGGGCACCGAGCCTCTTAATGACGACATACGAACGGACGGCATGAATGCGGGCAGCAGGCGCCAGCTGGGAACGCACCGCGCGACGGCACGAGGGACGAGGGTTTTGGTGTGCCAGGGTAGTCAGCTGCGCTCATGGCAACGTTGGAGATGCCCTTTGCTCACATGCGATCCCCGCATATCATTGGAAAAGCAAGACGACCCGGCATGGTCTCAGGTCCAGAGGATGCAGTTGGCCGCGCTACACCACTCCGCGGACGCGTTGCGGCGCCCCGTGCATCCTCGACGAGCCGGGTGTTGGGGTGTGTTTGGATTGTGGCCAAAGTGCACCTTGCCAAAATTTTGGTCATGACCAAAAGATTGGTCTTTGTTTGGATGGTTGCCATTTTTTTGGCATGCCAATGAACTATAGCCAACTCTAGTTCATTTTTCTTGCCAATGTCGGCCAAATCATGGGCAACCAATACCTCAACCAAAATTTTGGTCATGACCCAAAGATTGGTCTTTGTTTGGACGGTTTCCATTTCTTCGGCATGCCAATGAACTCTAGCCAACTCAAGTTCATTTTTCTTGCCAATGTCGGCCAAATCATGGGCAACCAATACCTCAACCAAAATTTTGGCTACCCAATGCTTTGATGGGGCAACCTTGGGAACAAACCAAACATACCGTTGGTCGTGCCACAACACTAACACCTCCCTCGGCAAACTGAAACCGACCGTGTCTAGCGACGATATGAGCGTGTCGCTCACCGCAGTCGCCGTGTCCAGAGGCGGTGCTGGAGCTGTGCCTCATTGTTGTCCCCAACGACCCACATGAACGGTTGTCGGTGGCGAGGAGGTCGTGGGCCAGCTCCTCCATTGGACTAGTCTGCGCTACGTCGTCCTGACGGGTGTGCCCCACATGTCTGTTTCCCTGTTTTCCCAGCCATATTCGAGCGTCAGTGCTCCGCGTTGTGCATTACGCCTTTCACTATGTAGGCCAAGCAAGACAACTTATTGTTTATTTGAGCCGTTCAAGTATAATCATGTGGCATTTGCTTATTTCTCATTCCTCTCCAACCCTCTTCTCCATCGATCATGTCGCCCTCCAGTCGAGTCCATCCTCCCGCATGCCTCATTTGAACATTCCGCCGAGTATCATTCGCATGTACCCACCCTTGTCCTCTTTCAATAGATCTCCGGACCCCGAGATGAAATCGAGAGGCAACGAGTGGGGGCACGTGATACCTAAGGCGGATTCAAAATTTTGAGCCGGTGATCATAGCATCCGCAAATCATATATAAAGGGTATTCAATGTTCGTTTCGTGTTTGAACGTACCATATACTCCCTCCTATCCTTTCTAGTTTACATATAAGTTTTATGTGTAGTCAAAGTATATCTACTTTGATCAAAAAGGTATCAACATTCCACAACGCCAATCAATATTGTTAGATTCGTACGTACTCCTAGATTTGTACTCGAGATGGTTTCCAATTTGACTACTGACAAGATTAATAGTACATGAGATGTATAATGTGAAAATTATATCATTGGAAACTCCTTTCACATACGAATTTGACCGTATGCTTTGTGTAAGTTGCATGTCATATATTATTACTCTAACATTTTGTCAAAGTTAGCCTCGAAAAACGCATTAGACCCTGTATGCTTTGTGTAAGTTGCATGTCATATAGGAGTATTATTACTCTAACATTTGTGTAAGTTGCATGTCATATATTATTACTCTAACATTTGATCAAAGTAGTATAGTGGAAGTGGATCCTCTGACGTAGGTATCCCTGCCTTACCCTCCCTTTCGGTCACTTACTGGCGGACCCCATGCTTGCTAGGCCCCGCATGTCAGTTACTCAATGGGTTCGGCCACGTCAGGGGATCCTCATCCGTAGTATAGTCCCTCTGCTTTTATTTACTCCGCATAAAACGGAGGGAGTGGTGGTATAATAAATGACGCGGGAGGGGGAGGGGGAGGGACGTCGGTTTGCTCTCAACTGCGGTCCCACAATCGAGCAAAAATGCAAGACGAAGCGCGTTCCATTCGGTGAGCGACGTGGAGGGTCCAGCGTGCCGGGCTGCAATGCGAACGCGACAAGAGCGATGTACAGTCAAAACCAATTGACCGGTCGTCACCGGAACCACTATTCACACCAGAACCTTCGCTGCTCGGCCTACGCCAGCCACTTCCCTAAAACCACACCAAATCTCCAGCCCATTCCCCCACCTTCCGATCCCCTAGCCTGCATCAAGTGTCCCCTAGTTCGCCGGAAAGCCATGGTGCGCCGCAAGATCACTTACTACAAGATGCTAACGCCGGAGTGCCGCGCAGAAATCGCGGCGGCGGTCGGCGCCACAGACCTCCGTTCCCAAGCTCGCTTTGCGGCGGGCCGATCCCCGAGTTCTCTGGAGCCAAGCTACGAGGAGGAAGCCGATCCAATGTTCATGGCGGAGGTCGCGGCGCAGAAGGCCCCCGATGGGTATGAGACGATGGACGTCGACTTTGTGCCGGCGTCCGAGTTCCCCATGGTGCAGGCGGGCCAGCGGTTCAACATGGCGATACTAAAGGAGGACCGGGAGGCAGAGGCTCAACTCGACGCGGAGCGCGCGCATGCTGCTGCCATCAAGGCTCTCCTGCAGGTGGAATTGGATGTCATAGATGTGAACCGGGCGGCGGAGGCTCAACTTGAGGCGGAGCGCGCGGATGCCGCTGCCATCGAGGCCCTACTGCAGGCGGAACCGGACGTCCTGGACTCGAACCGGGCGGCAGAGGCTCGACTCGACGCAGAGCGCACGGATGCCGCTCTCATCGACGCCCTCCTACAGGCGGACCGGACGTCCTGGACTTGAACCGGGCGGCGGAGGCTCGACTCGATGCGGAGCGCGTGGATGCCGTTGCCATCGAGGCCCTCCTATAGGCAGAACCGGACGTCCTCGACTTGAACTGGGCTGTGCTCTCGTCCGTGCAGAGCGCCCGCACGCTCCGCTTGAACGAGTAGCTGGAGGCCGAGGACAACCACGGTGCGGGGACACACGTCGGCTGGTTCGCGCCGGCAGCCAAAGACGACGAGGTCGTCTCTTTCCGCGAGCAGTTAGTTTTTCTTTATGTTGTTGTTTTTATGGATCTTTTGCTGTGTAAAAACATATATTTGTTATGCAAGTCGCCTGACTTGGGTCAGTCTACCATTTCAGGCGCTTGGATGAATATCCTACGTCTCCTAACCCTCCTTTCCTTCTTCCTCACCTCTTCTTCTTCCCCAACAGACCACCGCACGGGCCGTACGGATACTCCCCAACATGCGGTTGGATAAACATACTCTATGAACAAAAATTATGTGTCTGCGATAGGATGGCTGAGTTTGGTGTGTTCCCATGTGACAACACGTGTCAGTGAGGGTGCGTTCCCTTGGTTGGGTTTGCGGCGTGTAGGAGCGACCGTGTGAGGGTGCGGTGCGACCGCGACATGCAGAAGTGACCGTGTGAGGGTGCGGTGCGACCGCGATAGCCGTGCGCAAGTGTACCTCCTTCTCATTTTGAAAACTTTAGGCAAGCTTGGAAAAAATGTGTGGCAAAGTTTGGCAATGCAAGGCCTAGACCCAAATAGGATAAGTACGTACGTACTAGGAGTACTAGTGTTAAAAAAGAATGGCTGGGTTTTCCTTCGCGGGATTTACTCGATACAAATCCTCGTTTCACGTGTCAATTAATGCGTATTTTTTCTCCAAAGACCAAAGAGATAACCATCTCACTCCTCATCGCTTGATTAATGCAGCGCCATGCAAACCAACCTTCTCACTTCCGCATGCATGTAGGGGATATTAATGTCCTTGGTTGCTAACCCCATCAATTTTGCCTCGATTAGTGTTAGTGGCCCTTTGCAAATTGTAATTTTGATATACTAGCCTTGTGTACAAAAAAATGGAGGTAGTAACTATATTTGACTTCCTTCCCCATTGCGGTGACGTCGACGATATTTTTTTGGTGGTTTGGCGAAGTGCGTTCGACAGAGAACACCATTGAGGGAGACCAGGGTAAGTCGTTCGCAAGTGCCGCTTGCAAGCCGAGACAACCGCCTTATTTGCATCCAGGAAGTCCTTTACTAGTACTACTATAACTAATGCGGTGAGATGGCTTCTCAAAGAAGACGATGGAGAAGCGGAGTCAGCAAAGAGTGAAATGATGGTTGCTTCGTCCATGCTTTTGTGATTTGACGCCTCACTGCTTTTGTGATTTGTGATAGAAGGGACAGGGGAGTAGACTATGTGCTCTATACTATACTACATGCGTCCAAGCATGGGAGAAAGAGGAGAGATGTTGCATTTTTCTATTCCTTCAATTAATCAATCAGGGAGCTTCGGTTCCATCTTTTTGGCTTTGGCAACACCGTCCATAATGGTTCCCACGATGCCAAAAGCTATTTTCACATTTGGCTACACATTGTGGATGCCCTTAACCGTACCACTTGGTTTTTCTCCTGTGTGCTATCTATACAAATCTCAATTATATTGATCTAAAAAATTATAGAATCGAGATTAGTAAAAAGGAGGTGATTTTGCCGCGCGGATGGCGGGGGAGGTTTCTTATTTTCGGAGGACGTTGTCCTGGCGGTTTGCTAACATGCGGTCCCACGTGTCAGTGCTTTACCAAGCCCGATCCGCGTCCCACATTAGGCAGAACAACGACAGAAGCAACACGTGGTTAAGTTGAAGAAGATGAGGGAGAAGCGGATTCAGCAACGAGTGAAATGATGGTTGCTTCGTCCCTCCAACTTAACTGTGGGAAAGGTGGGGATTTGTGATTTGACGCCTCATTGCTCATTACTACGCCGGCGCCATGACTGGGGTGCTTCACCCCGACTGCTCTACACTGTATTCTGGTATGGCACGTGGACCTGGTAGCTTGATGTCCCACATGTCGGTGAAAGGGACTAGAAGATTTATGAAAGCGAGCGCTCCACTCTTACGACGGAGGAGTAGACGACACGACGGCCCAGTGAACTGTCACTTGTACTATATAGTACTATAGTTTTGCTATTTCGCACGATCCATCGATACAAACCCGATTAAACAGGAAAGGGCGGGATTTTTCCCGCGCGGTAGATGATATTGGCCATACATTTCAAAGGCAATTTTAATGTATGCAAACTGAATAATTATAAGTAACAATATGATATCTAGTAAAACTAAAAACACATATGATTTATTGTGTTAGAGTGTATTAGTAGTGCTGTATTGCATAGTTGTTAGATGTAACATGCGAGAACGTGTAGAGATGTAGTTTTGGAGGGCCTACAGAGAGAAAAGCGTAATACGGTCACCGAACTTCAGAATAAGCTGATTACAGTCACTGTATACGTTTTGCGGTGATTATACGGTCACTTGTTCACAGCTCAGCATCGGATTGCACTCTGTTGACCGGCCAAATAGTCTGCGTGGCGCCATTTTGACTAGTTAAATTGACCACGTTCGTTGTGGGTCCCACCTGTCAGTTCGCATAGGCAAAAGGTCAGATAAACACAAATTTACGCAGGCGCGACAAGGCTCCAACCCGTGCGTGGGAATCACCTGGTTGTGTATGTGTCTGTCAGGGCCTGATGTGTGCGCATGCACGTGTAGGTTGAGCACTTGAGTGTGAGAGTGTGTGTTGGTCATGTGGTGTACTGGTGTGTGCATGGATGCGTGCGTGTGTGCATGTGAGTGTTGCGTGCGTGCGTGCGTGTGTACGTGTGACTGTTGCATGCGTGTGTGGGTGCATGTGTTTGTGTGAGTGTTGCGTGGATGCAGTTCGTGTGCATGCGTGCGTGTGTGTATAATCACCACACCAGCTCATGTGTGTTAAAACAGACGGCTCAGCATACCAATACAAGGCCACCTTGTCCGCCGTGCCCGCGGTCATGACTTCGAACCACCGTCCAAATATTTTTTTGTCATTTGTTTTCATTCTTACTAGCAAGATGCCCGTGCATTGCATGTAACATCAAGATGCATTTGTATGACTTGTTTATCTTGTGAGAGAAAAGGATGAACGAGGGAAGGCCTTATTTGCAAATGTGGAGAGGTGTGTGGGTACCTTTTTGCAAAATTGCCATAGTTTCTTTCCTATCTGTCAGATATAAATCGGACGGCCTATATTGCAGGATGGCAGGCACACCATCATCACCAACTCTGTTTTTTTTAATAGGAGTGTATTCTATGTATTTTATAAGAGTGTAGATGTAGAGTAGATACAAGTTGACGGGTGGGCACGATGGTAGTGAGATAACGTGATGCAACACTAGAGGTGCCACGTGGAGCGTTTAACTGGTCAACTAGTCATGTCATGAGCAAATACAGAGTTGTACGGTGAGCCCGTGACTGCATAATAACCACTTAACGTAAATGGTGACCGTAATGAGTGGATTCTGAAGTCCAATGTACGTATCGTGCTTTCGCTTCAAATACAATGATCGTCATTGCATATATCGCGAGAGAAAGATGAAACATGCGTGAATTTTCGGGGGGCTTACTTTTAGAGGACCTAGAGGTAGTTTTGTGTGCATACATGAAAGGGGCGTACAGGGGGGGTATGCGATGGAGAGAGAGATGCTCTTCGTTTCTCTTTATTATGACTAACTTTGTATATAGTATAAAAATATACAAATTCACAGTGCGAAATAAATATCATTGTGGGCACCATGCAATGCAAATTAGCGTTCGTACTCCTCCATATAACTTTCTAATGTTGTATATATGTAGAAACTCTAAAATAATTTTTTGGCCACACTTTATTCAAAAGGAATGTTGTATGCGAAATAAACATGAAGAGAGGGCTTTTTAGATCAATGGGGTACGTGATGTAACATGTGTGAATGTGTAGTTGATGCATTTGGCGGGCCTAGAGAGGTATGTGTGTGTATTACGTATTCGAGAGAGGCATGGATAGAGGGGCCGATGGGGAGGGCGTGGGAGAGATAGCATGAGAAATGAGAGTGGTCTAGAGGGAGAGAGACGAATATGATGTCACGACAAGAGATTCCATTCCCTTGAGTGTGTATATGCAAGGGGGGAGGGAATAGAGGCACCAGGAGAAATTTTCTATGTGTGTGGTGTTTGTGTTGGTATGTGTGGGTGTGAGAAGATCCACATAGTTAGTATTTTGAACTCCAGACAATGCATCGCTTTAGCAATCGAATATAAACGTGAGTATAGTTCATGTTGTGTGTGTAAAGCACATTATACATACGAAAGTTACACAATGGACATTATAAATAGCTACTACCTATGAACTAGCATACATTTGAATTCAACTTAAGGTGGTTTAAAAAATCGAATTCAACATGAAGTCCATTCAATTTTTTGAATTTGATATCATGGCATTTGTAAACCATACCTAAATTATGGGGGCAGCAATCTTTGCTCTGATTTTGTACATAATAGCATATGTAATCATGTAAAAAATAGATTCAAATTTAGCTCCTCCATTCCAAAATAATCGTAGTTATAGGATTTTCAAGTGTCAAAATTTCAAAAAGAAGCGGATAATTTAATGAGGTTTTCAAACATGCAAGGTCAAATATAACGTTGTATATTTAGGTCAATCCTCATAGTTCAAGAGTACTCTAAACGTGAATGCTTGTGTTTCAAAATTTCGAATGAAGCGCCAAAAGAGCCTCTACTCGCCCGAAACCGCATGAGACCAATGTTTGGTAGTACAAGGAAATTACTTTTCTAACAACTCCGACCCGTGAAACCTACCGGCCCGATGTCCAAAGGTCTAAACCAGGGTAGGTTTGTAGCTTCATCTAGACGCCACGCAACCGCATCCGAAAAACATTCATACACAATGGCCGCCTAAGCACACATGCGCCCGGCCAAAATCGCTCCCGCCCACTATTTGGGACACCTGGGATTACCATCCTACCCCTGACCCTCAGTAGGTCCGAAATTTAAGAGGGGGGCAAAGTTTGTACTTTCCCCAAATTTCAAACAAGCGCGTCCCATTTCTGTTCAAAAAAGCAAAAAACAAGCGCGTCCCAGACCAAAACATGGTTCCCCCCCACCCGTCTGATTCCCCATTCGTACTCCGTGGGCACCAAAACTACCTCTCCACCAGCCGCGAAACCCCGGCGTCCTCCGTCCACCACCCCATCCCACCCATCAACCGCCGCCCTCCTCCATCACGCCGGAGCCGATACCCCGACGTCATCGTCCACCGCAACCTCAACCGCAACGCCCTCCACGGCTAGTAGTTGAAGCCGAGGCCGAGCCATCCGTACCCGAGCCAGTTCAACCACGCTGTCATGCGCCTCACCGCTGCCGCTCCAACTTCGCCACCCTCCACCGCACCGGAGCTGTTCCTGCTACGCCATCCTTCGCCGCCTCGGATCTGCTTCCCCTCCGCCGACATACGGCCATGGCAACACAGTCAACAATTTGGCCATGGGTTCGTCCAAGCCTGCACCCTCCAGAACATCGGTTTCCCCGGTAAAAAGAAGAAAATCGGCGCGACTTGTGGAGGTGACCACACCGGCAACCGAAAAAGGTACTCCTCTTCCCTTATTCGTGCAAATCTTACGTCTCTGCTTGCACGGTATTCATCCCACAGAAGACACTAGTTGACCGCTTCTTCTTGATACTAGATGTTCCTAGTAACTCGCGATGCACAAGATTTCTCCTCATATACTATTTCACCTTAGCTAGAGGTCCATCGCCCCCCTGAATTTCAATTTCTGGCCACTTGATTCCCAATTAACCGAAGCATTCCCTGGCGTAACAGGCGCTAGTACGCCTATTACGCCGGGGAAGCAGCGCCTTGGTGTTTATCTTAGGGGCGTGTGCGGCCTAGAGCTACTGGCGCCCGATATGGAGGTCGGCCGAGATTAAAGGGATGGCCTGGGGGCGCTGCCAAGCATGGCGGTGGTGTGAGGTCGATGGGAGGGCGGGGCGGTGGAGGCAGGGGTCTGGGCCGGTGGTCGCTGGCGGTTCGAGAAAGATCATCAACAGTGACTAGCGGGAGGTAGACGAAGGCCATCTGCCCGTTCCTTATAGATCGGACGGTTCATTAAAAAATCGACTGGCCTATTTATTTTCAGTCGACTGTTATCTTAGATATGACCACATGTGGTGGTGTGCTGGAGGAGTACCTGCATTTCCTGTGCTCATATATTACAAAATCATATATAGTAGAATCTAATTTTGTTTGCCATGCAATGTTGTAGAGCTATCATATGTCTCCTGTCATTTATTTTTCAGCCACCTGCTATCTGCTACTTTTACAGTGCACTAGTTCTGCACACACTTCACCCTTACTCTCACTGTTGTGTTTTTATGCAAGGGTATTTCAGACTCTGCTGCCATGAGAGAAGCCAAAAAGAAAAGAGAGAAGTCGCTCCAGTTTGGTGTGCGGGTAGGCAAGACACGTTTCAGCGCTATAATGGGTGTAGTGTCAGCAGATGGAGACGGTAAACGTTGATCTGGAGTTGATGACCTCGCTCGCAATGAACCACCATCCCAGGTGCTTGCTTTAACTTCGTGGTGTCATATGTGGTTGCATGTTCCATATGGTGTCTAGCTTGTATTCGAAAGGCCGAAGTCGGTAAGATAAGGAAAGATATTTTTTTTACATGAACCACCATCCCGTGAGCACTAGAAGACAAATAGCTAGTCAGGGCACTGCCGAGCCAGTGACAAGCCGAGCAAAGATAGGCATCACCTGGAAGCCAACTAAAAAGCTGTGATGGTGGCGAAGCAGCCCGCCTCCCACCAGGCTCTCAGGTCCTAGATGATCATGCTCACCACTCCAGCCGGATGTCTAGCTTGTATTGCTTCCAATTTGGTTAAATTGCATCTGCTTAGCTTACACATTATACCTTTGAATATGACATGACTTTCTGTTTTTGGTACATACTAGTACATCTGTGTATTAACCATGTTCTTACATCAAACTAATGTTCTTGTGTATCCCTCATTAATCACTTATGATGAGGCAGGCAGGCAAGGGGACTACTCCTCATTTAAAGAATGCAGCGTCAGCCTCCCGACATGATTCTCAAGAAACAGAAATGCTAGATGAAGATAGTGAACGTAGCTCTATAGTTGATTACATCATTTCCCCTACACTAGAATCACAGGTGCTTGCTCTAACTTGGCAGCGTGATATGTGGTTGCATGTTGCATATGGTGTCTAGATTGTAATTCTTCCAATCTGGTTAAACTGCATGTGCTAGTCTGCTTAGCTTATACATTATACCTGTTAATGTGACATGCCTTCCTGTATTTAGTACATAGTACATCTATCTATTAAGCATGTCCTTACATAAAACTATTGTTTTTTTGTATCCCGCATCAATCAACATGACGAGACACCTTTACTATATGCAGTGCGATATTAGTTGCATCTTTCATATGATTTATAGCATGCGCTGCTTCTAATTTGTTGAAATTCCATTTATGATGGGACGCTTTTAACTTGGCAGACTCATATTGGTTGCATCTTTCATGTGGTGTCTAGCTTGCATTGCTTCTTATTTGCTGGAATGGTTTCTTCTTAGTTTACACAAACAGTTGTGAACATGCCATGCCGTCCTGTTTTTCGTACATATTCCATCCTGGTATCATGTGTTTGCCTTACATCAAACTAGTGATTGTCAGTATCATGCATGAATGAGTTCTGAAGAGAGAATTTTATTGCATTTTCTTGTCGGTTTTACTTGACAATTCAAAATCAATAAAGCGGAAGGAAGTTAGCAAGGCAGCGGATAAAGGTGCTCCTTCCGAACGGAGGGCCTCTACAGTTTCTACTCCTCCACACCCCCAAGATGATTTCCAAGACAACACATGCATAGACACTCAACAAAGCTGTGTTTATGATGAGCACGTCTCCCCTAGTGCAGCATCACCGGTGCTCCCTCTAACTTGGCACTGTTATATGTTGTTACATGTTATGTGTGATGTCTAGCTTGTAGTGCTTCTAATTTTGTTGAATTCCATCTGCTTACTTTACACATTATACTTGAATAAGACACGTGTTCCTGTTTCTAGAACATACAATATATGTCTATCACACCATGTTCTTACATCAAATTACTACTGTTGTGTAACCTGCAACAATCACTTATCATAAGACACGTTTGACTTCGGAGTGTGATATAGGTTACATCTCACATTCTTTTCTAGCTTGTATTACTAATTTGTTGAAATGGCACTTATGACGAGACAGTTTTAACTTGGTAGAGTGATATTCGTTGCATCTTTCATATGGTGTCTAGCTTTCATTGCTTCTAATTTGTTGAAATGCCTTCTCCTTAGTTTACACATCATAAGCTGTGAATATGCAATGTTGTGAATATGCAATGGCACTAATGACGAGAGACCTCTAACATGGTAGTGTGATGTTGTTTGCATCTTGCATATGATTTATTTCTTGTACTGCTTCACATTTGTTTAAACGCCATTTATGATGAGACACTGTTAACTTGGCGGAGCGATATTTGTAGCATCTTTCATATGGTGTCTACCTTCCATTGCATTGCTTCTCATTTGGTGAAATGTCTTCTTCTTAGTTTACACATCATAGTTCTGGTTATCTCTTCCATCCTGTTTTTCATACATATTACATCCTCCTATCATGTGGTTGTCTAACATCAAAGTTCAGTTCGTCTGCATCATGCATCAATTTGTTCTGAAGAACTAAATTGTTATTCATTTTTCTTGTTGGCTTGACTTAACATGGCACAGAGAAAGAGGAAGAAACACAGAATGGCAGGGAATGAGAAGCGGATGAATCCTGCAGATCCTGCTGGTACTGATGGTGCAATAGAAGGTCAAAGTCCAGCAGAAAATTTGACAAACACGACATCCCATGCTACACGAGTTGCAATAAAGACAAACAGAAACAAATAGCTGCCACCAAACAAGTAGAGAAAGCCCTAGTTCTTGCAACACCTACCACAGTACTACCAGCTGCATGACGTACTCGTGCGTCAACTGAGCTAGCAGCACGTTCCCAAGTTCCCTTGCCACCTGACACTACTTCCCAAGCACTCTTGACACAAGACGAGTTGGCAATATTAGATGAACCTTGTGAGCTTCAACAGCAAGAAGGTAGTTGCTGGAGTCAAGTTACAGTTGCATGCTTCTTTATATGTAGTCTCACAGTTTGATGTACACTAACACTTCCTATGTTTGTTGTTGGACTAGCACCTAGGCGCAAGAGGAAACAAACATCAGGGATAATGCTCGATAGGTTAACTAAATCTAGAGGAGGAAGAATGGAGATCCGTTTTGAGGCAGGTTTAAAAAGGCCACGTGATGCTACAGAGTCAGCCAAGTTAGTATCAGAGGCAGCGGTTGCTGTTAGGTGTCATGTACGTATCCTCCCAACATGGATTCAGTATAGGAATGACAAAGACGAAACCCAGTTCAACATCTTCCTCGACCATTTATCTGTAAGTATGGTTATGTATGGAAACTAGTAATATCGTCTTGCTCTGTCCAATACTTTCTAGGTTGCTGATAATGAGACTCCCATAATTTTCAACAGATGAGGTTCAAGTTGGATATCCAAGATGATTCAACCAGGCAAGCTTGCACCCATGTTTTCAAGTATGCTCTGCGATAGTACCGGTATAACTTGTGGAAAACTCACTTTCAAGGCAAGGCTAACAGTGAACTTTCCCAAACATCTCCAGTAGAAAATATATCTGATGAAGAATGGAGAGGCCTCATTAAACACTGGTCCGATCCGAAGTATCGGGTACATTATATATATGTCATCAGATCACATGTTGAAGTCCTATTTACGCATGTGCCACACAAATCTATCTTCTTGTAGGTGAACTGTTCAAAGAACAAGGCCAACCGTACGAAAGTGAAATTCCAATAGACGACAGGATCTCGTAGCTATATTGCACACTACGAGGCTCTTGTAATTAGGTGTTGTTTCACTCTTTTCGCTATACCATATTATCAGATCTATATTGACTTGTTCCAAATGCAGAGGAAAGCCCGCAAGGACCAAAAAGTACCTGAACCAAATGCTATGGAAATCTTCAAGGACTGTCACACCAGCAAGAAGAAGGGCATGACTACACCAGTCAAAGCCGCTGTTGTAAGTCCTTAATCCTCATGCCTTTTAACTACTACTTACTCTGACTTGTGCCTTGAACTTCATGGTTTGCAGCCAATGTCTATTACTCTTTTCAATTTTATACACAATTGTCTTAGCGTATCATTGCACCTTACAAGGTTTAAAAAAAAGGAGTGATGTTCCTTTGATCTTGACCCATAATCTAGTTCCGTGTTGGACTTTTCCACACAACGTTACAATTGCATGTTTGTCTGTTCCTAGTTGTTTTGTGATATGAATGACTTCATACTATGCTTACCGTATTATAAACTTCGTCTCTTTATCCTTAGCCCTCAATACAATGTGAAGAAATAGACAATACATTAGCGATGGTACATGGTCATATGTTTGGAACCTGGTTTTATTATGTACTTTTCAATAAAATACAACTAATATTTTACATGGGTTCACCAGAATAGGTTCTGTATATAGACCAAAGCTATTTTGTTTGGTTTTGCTGCCTCCTTAATATCTTCTGTTCTGGTTCTACTAATGTAAAACCTCAACTTTTCAGCGAGCTATGGAAAAAATGGTGGAACCGGCACCTTCTGAAGGTGGCGAGGCAACTATAACCGCAATGTCAGCTCTTGCTGCAGTGGGTCAGTACCTGTCCACTAACAGTGCCAAAAGCACGTTCCTGCGTAATACTGGGTTGGTTGTTAAGGCAATATCGTTCAAACTGCCTCATGATCAAGATATGCAAGCTCAAAGCAATGTTGTATCTGCGCTCCAGACACAAGTCCATTCCCTAACAGAGACCCTTTGTGAAATAAGGAGAAACATTGCTCAATGTCGTCAAGATATGCATGGTTTTGAAACCAGACTATCAGACATTTGCTATGTTTTTCAGGAGCCTAGGGGAAATGAAGGCGAGGGTTATGGTGCTCCATCGGACAATACAGCATGAAAACGTAACAGTCAGGTCAAATGAACTGAGCTTCTGAACTTCTAGTGGTGCATTTATCTGCTAGACTGTTAAGTTTTATGCCAACCTTCCTTTTGTTATATAGTTGTAATTTGTTTTGGTGCGATACAAAATTTATTCTTAACGTGCAACCACCGCCTGAAGAAAACAGCAAGCCATTTTTGTATAGTGTAGGGTGTTCCCTATATTTGCACTGGTGGCGATCTTTGATGCCGAGTGGATGTAATCTGTGCAATCGCCTTAATAGCCTAGCATTAGTTCGGCCTTATTTATTTCCTAGTCTTCTTTTTCCCTGGTTTGCTAGTGGCCGCAACTACCATGGGCCATATACGGGCCGTAGGATCCATGGGTCTTCTACGGGCCGTCGATAAATGGTCCTGTAATCGGTGGGCGTCGGGCCGTCGGATAAATGGGTCTACATGGGCCATAATCGGGCGTAATTGGTATCGGCCCAGCACGGTAACAGGTCGTTAACAGGACGTAGGACAGCAAAGGCTTAATTCTATCATAGGCATAACATGTCGTTAATGGGCTAGAATATAGGACGGGCTGGAAACAGCGCAACGGGTTAACAGGCCAGAAACGGGCTGACTCTTGCCATGGGCCGAATTTGGCCCATTAGGGTAACAGGCCAGTAACGGGCCGACTCCTGCCATGGGCCGAATTTGGCCCATTAGTGGAACAGGCCAGTAACAGGCCGACTCTTGCCATGGGCCGAATTTGGCCCATTAGGGGAACATGCCAGTAACGGGCCGGAAGTAATCAAGAGCCGAAAAGGAGCCCAAGAACGTATGGGCCGTCAATAGGCCGAAAGCTAACACGGGCTGGAAATGGCCCATGTAAATCACGGGCCATTAACGGGTATAAAGAAAATTACTGTTCATTTTGGGCTAGAGTCACTCTGGGCTTTAACTGGGCCGGCCTATTATGGCACACGAAAATCCTGTGGGCCTTTACCTGGGCCGGCCCATTATGGCCCGCGAAATCTTGTCGGCCTTTAGCTGGGCCAGCCCATTATGGTCCGCAAAATCTCGTGGGCCTTTAGCTGGGCCGGCCCATTATGGTCCGAAAAATCTTGTGGGCCTTTAGTTGGGCCGGCCCATTTAAACTTGTTGGGCCGTGCCACGCGTCGACGTATCATAGGCGCCTTCTGTCCAGTGAGTGGATGACATCTGTCCCGACGATGAGCCGACACGTGTTTCCTCTAGCCAATGATGATTTTACATGTGGAAAATCCCCATTGGTCGGGGCTGTTAACAGGTTATCGGATCCAAAACCTGACCGGATAGCTTAACGGCGTTCCGTTACGTTGGTTGCCACGTGTCGGTCACCCTTGACGAAAGCACTTCTGTGACGCGCGATTTATCGTCATGGAAGTGGACACTTCCATGATGATAATTTTGGTAATATCATGGAACACTTCTACGACAGCACATGTATGACTATCTTGATTCTGTCATAAATTTGTCATGGATGTACATGCATGACAAAAAAGCGACCTACTGTGACAAACACGTATCATCAAGGAAGTGTATTTTTTGTAGTGGAGGCGAATCTATAAGCCACTATCTTTCTCTGTGTCTGAACCCATAAATATCACGTGAGTGTTAGCAATTGTGAAAATTTAAATGATAGTTGAGTATGTGGAGTTTGCTAAATCAAAGCTCTGACATAGACCCTTCCTGACAGTAAGATGAATTGAAATTGTTTGATGACTGAGAATATAGTTTGTTAGTTTCGAGAGTGTTTATGATCTATACTTTAACATGTGAATAGCTTGTTACTTGATCATGAAAAGTTTTATGAAGATGAGCTAATGTTATGATATATAATGATGCTAGAAAAAGTGATTGGAACTATCATTGATGAAACTTATGCACTTGCTAGCAGTCACACTTCATAAATTATTTCTTTTATCATTTACCTACTCGAGCACGAGCAGGAATTAAGCTTGGGGATGCTGATACGTCTCCAACGTATCTATAATTTATGAAGTATTCATGCTATTAAATTATCCATCTAGGATGTTTTATATGCATTTATATGCTATTTATATGATTTTTGGGACTAACCTATTAACCTAGAGCCCAGTGCCAGTTTCAGTTTTTTCGTTATTTTTGAGTATCGCAGAAAAGGAAAACCAAACGGAGTCCAATTGACCTAAAACTTGACGGAGCTTATTTTTGGACTAGAAAAAGGCCATGAAGTAAAATAACTGGGCCAGAAGAGTCCCGGACTTCCCACGAGGGTGGGGGCGCGCCCACCCCCTGGGGCGCCCCCTGCCTCGTGGATAGCCCGGAGACCCCCCTGCCTTGTTCCTGACTCCAACACCTCTTATATAACCCAAAACTTCCAGAAAGAAATCTAGATCGGGAGTTCCGCCGCAAGAAGCCTCCGTAGCCACCAAAAACCGATCTAGGCCCTCTCTGGCACCCTGCCGGAGGGGGCCATCATCACCGGAGGGCATGGAGGAGGATCCCGGAGGGGCCATAATCACCATGAAGGCCAAGGACGAGAGGGGGAACCTCTCCCCATCCAGGGGGGAGGCCATGGAGGAGGAAGCACAAGGGGGAGAACCTCTCCTCCTCTCTCTTGGTGGCACCGGAGTGCCATCGAGAGGGGAATCATCGCCGCGGTGATCGTCTTCATCAACATCACCATCATCATCACCATCCTCATCTCTTTTACGCAGTCCACTCTCCTGCACCCCGCTATAATCCCTACTTGAACATGGCGCTTTATGCCACATATTATGATCCAATGACGTGTTGCCATCCTATAATGTTTTGAGTAGATATATTTTGTCTTTGGGTTGATTGATGTTCTAGATTAGTATGAGTTGTATATTTTACTTTGATGCTGTCCTATGGTGCCCTCCGTGTCGCGCAAGCGTGAGGGGTTCCCGTTGTAGGGTGTTGCAATACGTTGATGATTCGCTTATAGTGGGTTGGTGAGTGATTGAAACACAAACCTGAGTAAGGGGGTTGTTGCGTATAGGAATAAAGAGGACTTGATGCTTTAATGCTATGGTTGGGTTTTACCTTAATGATCTTTACTAGTTGCGGATGCTTGCTAGAGTTCCAATCATAAGTGCATATGATCCACGTAGAGAAAGTATGTTAGCTTATGCCTCTCCCTCATATGAAACTGCAATAGTGATTACCGGTCTTGTTAACAACTGCCTAGGACAATTCCGCACACCGATCCACCATTATTCCACACTCGCTATTTATAATATTTAGTAATATATTCTAACTTTATGATAAAAACACCTACTTTCATATTTTCGCTCTCTGATATCATTCAAAGTTATCCACTTGTTTTATTTCTCATTTCTAGTTGGAAGCAAACGTTTGGTGTACATAGAGCCGTATCAGTGGCAGATAGGGCTTGAGAGAATATTGATCTTACCTTTAGCTCCTTGTGGGTTCGACACTCCATACTTATCACTTCCACCTTTGGAAATTGCTACGATGATTTCTAGCACTTGGGGATTATCAAACTCTTTTCTGGCGCCGTTGCCGGGGAGCAATAGCGTGGGGTTGATATTCTCGTGTGTGCTTGTTTCCTTTCTTCACTAAGTAGATTTTGTTTTTCCTTTTTTGCTTATGTTTAGTTGTGGGTGAAACATACAAAAAAAATTAAAGAATAAAAATACAAAAAATTACTTGCCTCTCATACCTAAAAAGTTTTTTAAAAAGAGAAGTGATTGGAAAGTTATGCATTGAAGAAGTGAGGGTCGACCTTGAGCACTCGTGTTCATGCTCACGAAAACAATGTAGAATTTTTCATGGAAGTTTCTCTGTAAATAATTATCCCCTTATATATATCCATTGTACTATAAAAATAATGTGCCAAGCTTTGGTTTTAGGATGATTAGATTGCTTGTTTACTATGTGCAGAACAAAAAACAGAAACTCTTGCTGTAGCGCGTGATTTTACATTTTTTACTGGAAAGACAAATGGGTCTGAAATGTTTTGTACATTAATTCTGTATAAATTTTTAAAATTGTCAACTCAAGCCCGCACCTTCAGCACGTGATGCGGCTGACCGACCATCTCATGGCCGGGGAAAAACGGCAACTCAAGCCGATCACCAACCCATACTACCTCGCCGTAAAGGTAGAGATATAAGAGCTTGGGGATATACATATGACCTGCGGTAAGACCTGGACAGTAGAGCAGGTCAGATCAGATCGATCTACGGATCGCGGGGCGTGCCGTGACGCGCGACGATGGCTATCCAGCCAGACGTGACAAGCATAATCACACCCGGGCCGAAAACCGCAGACGGACTCCATTCGAGCTACGTCACGACTTGGCCCGATATAGAGGTGCCGCACACCCCCTCTGATTCACTGAAGTAATGGAGCACGAATTCCCAGAAGGGTTTAAACTCGTGAATATCGAATCGTATGATGAAACAACAGATCCTGTGGTATGGATTGAGGATTTTCTTCTCCATATTCATATGGACCGCGGTGATGATCTTCATGCCATCAAATACCTCCCACTAAAACTCAAGGGACCAGCTCGGCACTGGTTGAGCAGCCTACCTGAAAGCTCCATTGGCAGCTGGGAGGACTTGGAAGATGCCTTCCGCGACAACTGCCAAGGAACATACGTCCGACCTCCAGATGCCGATGACTTAAGTCACATAGTTCAATAGCCCGGAGAGTCAGCTAGGAAATTCTGGACTAGGTTCCTAACTAAAAAGAACCAGATCATCGACTGTCCGGATGCCGAAACCCTAGCAGCCTTTAAGCACAGCATCCACGACGAATGGCTCACCCGGCATCTCAGCCAGGAAAAGATAAAGTCCATGGTAGCCCTCACGGCACTCATGACCCGCTTTTGCGCGGGCGAAGATAGCTGGCTAGCCCGTAGCAACAATAGTTCAAGCGAACCTGGCACCTCTAAAGCCAGAAATAGCAACGGCAAGCCCCGACGCAACAGGCACAAGCGTCGAAACAACGGTGATAATATCGATGACACGGCGGTCAATGCCAGATTCAGTTGCTCCAAATCCGGCCAACAGAAGAAGCCATTTAAAAGGAATAATCCGGGCTCATCCAGCTTGGACCGCATACTCGATCATCCATGTCAGATCCACGGCACCCCTGACAAACCAGCCAATCATACCAACAGAAGCTGTTGGGTTTTCAAACAGGACGGCAAGTGAAATGGCGAGAACAAGGAGAAGGGGTCGCAGAGTGAGGATGACGACGAGGTGCCCCGTCCACCGAACACAGGGGGACAGAAGAAGTTGACCACCAAGGTTAAAACGGTGAACATGATATATGTTACCCATATCCCCAAGAGGGAGCGCAAACATGCGCTCAGGGACATCTATGCGATAGAGCCAGTCACCCCAAAATTCAACCCATGGTCGTCCTGCTCGATCACCTTCGATCGCACGGACCATCCGACAAGTATCCGTCACGGCGGTTCAGCCGCACTGGTCCTTGACCCAATTATTGATGGATTCCACCTCACGCGAGTCCTCATGGACAGTGGCAGCATCCTTAACCTGCTCTATCAGGATACAGTCCGCAAAATGGGCATAGATCCATCAGGATCAAGCCCACAAAAACTACCTTTAAAGGAGTAATACCAGGTGTAGAGGCCCGCAGCACGGGTTCAATCACATTGGAAGTTGTCTTCGGATCCCCGGACAACTTCCTAAGCGAAGAATTGATCTTCGGCATCGTCCCCTTCAGCAGTGGCAATCACGCACTGCTTGGACGAACTGCATTTGCTCGATTCAATGCGGTGCCACACTATGCTTATCTCAAACTTAAGATGCCCGGACCACGCGGCATCATAACAGTCAATGGAAACACGGAGCGCTCCCTCCGTACCGAGGAGCACACCACGGCCCTGGCAGCAGAAGTACAGAGCGGCCTTATCAAGCAGAACGTTAATTCAGCGGCCAAGCTCCCTGATACGTCTCCAATGTATCTATAATTTTTGATTGTTCCATGCTATTATATTATCCATCTAGGATGTTTTACATGCATTTATATGCTATTTTATATGATTTTTGGGACTAACTTATTAACCTAGAGCCCAGTGCCAGTTTCTGTTTTTTTTCCTTGTTTTCGAGTATCGCAGAAAAGGAAAACCAAACGGAGTCCAATTGACCTGAAATTTCACGGAGATTGTTTTTGGACCAGAAGAAGCCCACGGAGTACCGGAGATGGACCATAGGAGTCCCGAGGCCACCACGAGGGTGGGGGGCGCGCCCCCTATCTTGTGGCCGCCTCGGGGACCCCCCTGACTTGTTCCCGACTCCAACACCTCTTATATATACCCAAACTTCCAGAAAGAAACCTAGATCGGGAGTTCCGCCGCCGCAAGCCTCCGTAGCTACCGAAAACCAATCTAGACCCGTTCCGCCACCCTGACAGAGGGGGGAATCCCTCTCCGGTGGCCATCCTCATCATCCTGGCGCTCTCCATGATGAGGAGGGACTAGTTCACCCTCGGGGCTGAGGGTATGTACTAGTAGCTATGTGTTTGATCTCTCTCTCTCTCTCTCTCGTGTTCTTGATATGGCATGATCTTGATGTACCGCGAGCTTTGTTATTATAGTTGGATCTTATGATGTTTCTCCCCCAGTATCTCCTTGTGATAAATTGAGTTTTCCCTTTGAAGTTGTCTTATCGGATATAGTCTCTAAGGATTTGAGAACACTTGATGTATGTCTTGCATGTGCTTATCTGTGGTGACAATGGGATATTCACATGATCCACTTGATGTATGTTTTGGTGATCAACTTGCGAGTTCCGTGACCTTGTGAACTTATGCATAGGGGTTGGCACACGTATTCGTCTTGACTCTCCGGTAGAAACTTTGGGCACACTTTGAAGTTCTTTGTGTTGGTTGAATAGATGAATCTGAGATTGTGTGATGCATATCATATAATCATACCCATGGATACTTGAGGTGACGTTGGAGTATCTAGGTGACATTAGTGTTTTGGTTGATTTGTGTCTTAAGGTGTTATTCTAGTACGAACTCTAGGATAGATTTAACGGAAAGAATAGCTTCGTGTTATTTTACTACGGACTCTTGAATAGATCGATCAGAAAGAATAACTTTGAGGTGGTTTTGTACCCTACAATAATCTCTTCGTTTGTTCTCTGCTATTAGTGACTTTGGAATGACTCTTTGTTGCATGTTGAGGGATAGTTATACGATCCAATTATGTTATTATTGTTGAGAAAACTTGAACTAGTGAAAGTATGAACCCTAGGCCTTGTTTCAACGCATTGCAATACCGTTTATGCTCACTTTTATCATTAGTTACCTTGCTGTTTTTATATTTCCACATTACAAAAACCTATATCTACCATCCATATTGGACTTGTATCACCGTCTCTTCGCCGAACTAGTGCACCTATACAATTTACCATTGTATTGGGTGTGTTGGGGACACAAGAGACTCTTTGTTATTTGGTTGCATGGTTGTTTGAGAGAGACTATCTTCATCCTACGCCTCCCACGGATTGATAAACCTTAGGTCATCCACTTGAGGGAAATTTGCTACTGTCCTACAAACCTCTGCACTTGGAGGCCCAACAACGCCTACAAGAAGAAGGTTGTATAGTAGACATCACTCCCGGACACTGTCAAACGAGTCCAAACTACTCTGCAGCAGGACAGTCCAGCTCGTGAGGAGCTCAACTAGCAATTCGGCCTCCGTCTCAGTCCCGTCCAAATGGCGGCGTACGTACCGCGCGTACATAACTACGCACTCAAAATACCATGGTCATAGACGGAGGCGTAACTTGATTGTGCTCCATCATATGGCTCCCACACATACTTTTCCTTTTCCTTTTTACCATTTTCAGTCTTTTCTTTCACAGGCCCCTCCCGACGGCCTGATCATCGGTCGTTTCCAAGGATAGATATACCAAGGTAGCAAGCAGTACAGACGTGTGGGGGAATCTCTAGATGTTCTTCTTGACGACCATTTTACCTGTTTTCGGCACCTGCACGCAGCTCCCCCTTGGTCTTGGCATGTTAAATAGCCAGGTTGCTTATCGCACTATTTGTACAAATATGCTTTGAAGTATTAATCAAACTATAATGGAAACAGTTTGAAGCCCAACTTACGTGGCACTAGCTTACTACTTCATTTTATTTCGCTATTCTTATCGATTGCACCCATACACTTTGGTATGCTTTAATTCGCCAGGGGCTTCATTATGCTCCATACTACGGCAACAATGTCCGAACACTTTTTACAGTATAGTTCGGCACCCCGAATTTTAGCATTATATGCATCGGCTCCGAATCATGTCTTTTGTCAATGGTTGGGTTGCCCGGCTCCTGTGCTTGCTACCTTACATTCTGTCCTATGGGCTAGAGTAGTAAAGGGATAACTACTGCGATTGTGTTTCTGGTTTATCCGAGCAAACACCTCGGTAGAGAAAGCTGAAAACTGACTATCATGATGCGGCGAGAGCTGGTCAGCTATTCGGAGGTTAAAAATCTTTTGCGATGTTTTCCGCATTATGCGATGAATCGGCCTCTACCCGATCAAGTGTCTACAACCCCCTAGTCTGGATTAAATACTAACTAGGGGTTGCACCTACATTTCTATTGTCAAACTCCTATGGCTAAGTGAGAGTGATAAAGCCACATAGTCCGATTGCCTGGTTCGTTGCGCTAAACACCTCCTTCAAGGACCAAACTCTTGGATCAAGAGTGTTTAGATTCCATCCCGAACACCCCCGTACTGCCTACGTGGGGGCTGAAGCCGACGACTGGCCGACTCTCAGATTTAACAAAACGGCCGCACAGGAGGTAAAATTTTTTCAAACAACAAACATTATATTACGTAACGGCTTTGGTTCATAATACATGAAGGGATAACATGAATGACTTCATTCAAAGATAATGTCTTTTGAACACTGGCCCTCTACAATGCGGGATCCCTTTAGGAGATCATCAAAATACCGCTCGGGCGTGCGGTGCTCCTTGCCCGCGGGCGGTCCCTCGGTGGCGAGCTTGACGGCTTCCATATTCGCCCACTGCACCTTGACACGGGTGAAGGCTATCCGTGCACCTTCAATGCAAACCGACCGCTTGATGGCATCAAGTCGAGGGTAGGCATTGACCAGCCACTTCACGAGCCCGAAGTAGCTTTTGGGTATGGTGTTGGCAGGCCACAGATGGATTAACAAATCCTTTATGGCCAGTTCGGCCACCCTATCCAGTTCGGTCAGCTGTTTTAGCTGATCGCTAAAGGGCACCGGATGCTCTGGCGCAAGGTATTGCGACCAGAACAGCTTCTCCGTTGAGCTCCCCTCTTCGGGTCAGAAGAATTCCGCAGCATCAACAACACTGCGCGGCAGATCCGCAAATGCCCCTAGAGAACTCCAAATCTGGTTCAGTAAGAGGAACCTTTTCTTCACATACTTTCTCTGCATAATAAAGGCCTTACCCGCCGTGATTTTTCTGGCCTCCTGGATTTCCCGGAGGACGCCCTGGGCTTCAACCCGGGCATTGTGTGCGCTTTGGCGGGCCTTGGCAAGTTCTGACTCTTGATCCGCAATATTGCGCTCCAAGGACTCACATTTCTTCACGCGTCCTGGAGCTCCTGCTGGACCACACCAACCCTGGCCTCGTCTTTCTCGCGAGAGGCTTGTTCCTTTGCCGCTCTCCTGGGATTCGGCCAGCACCTTCTTGAGGGTCTCCACCCTCGGTCGCCGCTCCTACAAAATATTATGGCACTATGGTCAACACAAATCATTCATCCTTTCTGAATCTACACAAGGTCATTGCATACCTTGATGGTCCTCCAGCTGTTTTTCACACGGCCGAGCTCTTCCTCGGTCTGCTCTAGACTCTGCTTCAGTTCGGAGACCTCAGCAACATGAGAGGTCACAGCTAGCAAAGAAGCCTGCTTATTCACATAGACACGTATGGTTAGTCTCCTACGAAAATTATTTGATCCTCTGTCCGGCTTTTTACTTCAAACACGAGACTGTGTCTCAGGGGCTACTGTCTATACTATGACATTCCTTTTGTATAAATTGCATTTCATACCTCAAAGCCTATTAGAAGGCTTGTGCAGGCTTCGGCCAGTCCGCTCTTCGTGAACTAAATCCTCTCAACCACCGTACCCATGAGGGTACGATGTTCCTCAACAATGAAAGCTCTTCGCAGCGCTTCCAGTAGAGTATCCCGTGCCTCTGGATGGACAGAGGTCATCGGTGGAATCGGTGCACCTCCTTTTTCGAAGGAGGCCGCTTGCCTGATTCCGGAGCCATACAGGTCTCCGGAATTGTATTTGGCTGGGGGGGGCGAATTCGATATGGCCCCCATCGCCAGTCTCCATGGGGATTTGCTCCCCCATGTGTCCGGCGGCCGAGGTTTCACCCTCTGGCGCCACCCTGACGGCCTCCTGCGTCTCTCCCTGGCCTGGGGAGGTCCTTCAGGACAACACCTTGGTGCTATCCATGGCCTTGGGATAAGAGGCCGCTGGAAGGGACCCGCTGTCCATGACCTTCGGATCCAGCAAATTCCCCGAAGATGAGGATCGGTCGAGGTCAGAACGAGCTGGACTGCAGCACCTGATTCAACATGTTAAAACCATGGAGTAAAGGAGCTGGATAAATGTGTGCATCTTTGAGTACTTACGATTCGGCCAGGGGCTTATCCCTAGGGCGGCACTTGGAGCTGCTATCGATGTCCCACGCGGACTTATCCGCGAGGGAGACCTTCCCCTTCTTGGACGCCTCTGCCTCCAGATGCGTGGGGGCCGCCCTTTTCTTCCTTCCCTCCTCTGGGGGAGAGTTCCTTTCCTCCTCCTCCTCCTCGTCCTCTGTGGGGGAGGAGTGGGTCTCGGCGTCTTCGGATGTCACGTCCGAAGTGCCCTTACGGCGGAGGCCACTTTTGGTCACCTTGGCCTTCTTCTTGACCTTCTTCTCCGGTGCTTGGTAGGGCGCCGGAACCAGCATCTTCGTCATAAGTGGGACTGCTGGGTGTTCGAGTAGTGGAGCCGGACACTGAATCTGTTCCGCCCTCTTTGTCAAGTGATACGTCTCCAACGTATCTATAATTTTTTACTGTTCCATGATATTATATTATCAACCTTGGATGTTTTATATGCATTTATATGCTAATTTATATGATTTTTGGGACTAACCTATTAACCTAGAGCCCAGTGCCAGTTTCTATTTTTTCCTTGTTTTTGAGTATCGCAGAAAACGAAAACCAAACGGAGTCCAATTGACCTGAAATTTCAAGGAGAATATTTTTGGACCAGAAGAAGCCCACGCAGTACCGGAGATGGACCAGAAGAGTCCCGAGGCCACCATGAGGTGGGGGGCGCGCCCTACCCCCCTGGGCGTGCCGCTACCTCGTGGCCGCCTCGGGGACCCCCCTGACTCGTTCCTGACTCCAACACCTCTTATATAACCCCAAACTTCCAGAAACAAACCTAGATTGGGAGTTCCGCCACCGCAAGCCTCTGTAGCCACCGACAACCAATCTAGACCCGTTCCGGCACCCTGTCGGAGGGGGGAACCCCTCTCCGGCGGCCATCTTCATCATCCCGGCGCTCTCCATGATGAGGAGGGAGTAGTTCACCCTCGGGGCTGAGGGTATGTACCAGTAGCTATGTGTTTGATCTCTCTCTCTCTCTCGTGTTCTTGATTCGGAACGATCTTGATGTATCGCGAGCTTTGCTATTATAGTTGGATCTTATGATGTATCTTCCCCTCTACTCTCTTGTGATGGATTGAGTTTTCCCTTTGAAGTTATCTTATCGGATTGAGTCTTTAAGGATTTGAGAACACTTGATGTATGTCTTGCATGTGATTATCTATGGTGACAATGGGATATTCACGTGATCCACTTGATGTATGTTTTGGTGATCAACTTGCGAGTTCCGTGACCTCGTGAACTTATGCATAGGGGTTGGCACACGTTTTCATCTTGACTCTCCGGTAGAAACTTTGGGGCACTCTTTGAAGTTCTTTGTGTTGGTAGAATAGATGAATCTAAGATTGTGTGATGCATATTGTATAATCATACCCATGGATACTTGAGGTGACATTGGAGTATCTAGGTGACATTAGGGTTTTGGTTGATTTGTGTCTTAATGTGTTATTCTAGTATGAACTCTTGAATAGATCGATCAGAAAGGATAACTTTGAGGTGGTTTCGTACCCCACAATAATCTCTTTGTTTGTTCTCCGCTATTACTGATTTTGGAGTGATCTTTGTTGCATGTTGAGGGATAGTTATATGATCCAATTATGTTATTATTGTTGAGAGAACTTGCACTAGTGAAAGAATGAACCCTAGGCGTTGTTTCTTAGCATTGCAATACCGTTTACACTCACTTTTACCACTTGCTACCTTACGAAGCAACACATAAACTAGGGTTTAAGCTTCTGTCACTGTAGCAACCCATCATCTAATTATTACTTCCTAATGCCTTCCTCTAGGCCCAAAAAATGGTGAAGTGTCATGTAGTCGATGTTCACATGACACCACTAGAGGAAAGACAACATACATCTCATCAAAATGTCGAACGAATACCAAATTCACATGACTACTTATAGCAAGACTTCTCCCATGTCCTCAGGAACAAACGTAACTACTCAATCATATTCATGTTCATAATCAGAGGGGTATTAATATGCATAATGGATCTGAACATATGATCTTCCACCAAATAAACCAACTAGCATCAACTATAAGGAGTAATCAACACTACTAGGAACCCACAGGTACACATTTGAGGCTTTGGGACAAAGATTGGATACAAGAGATGAACTAGGGTTTGAGATGAGATGATGCTGGTGAAGATGTTGATGGAGATTGACCCCCTCCCGGTGAGAGGATCATTGGTGATGACGATGGTGATGATTTCCCCCTCCCGGAGGGAAGTTTCCTCGGTAGAACAGCTCCGCCGGAGCCCTAGATTGGTTCCGCCAAGGTTCCGCCTCGTGGCGGCGGAGTTTCGTCCCGTGAGCTTGCTTATGATTTTTTCCTCGACGAAAGACTCCATATAGCAATAGATGGGCATCAGAGGGCCACCAGGGGGCCCACGAGGCAGGTGTCGGTGTCAAAACCGGCGGATCTCGGGTAGGGGGTCCCAAACTGTGCATCTAAGGTGGATGGTAACAGGAGGCGGGGGACACAATGTTTACGCAGGTTCGGGCCCTCTCGATGGAGGTAATACCCTACTTCCTGCTTGATTGATCTTGATGATATGAGTATTAAAAGAGTTGATCTACCACGAGATCGTAGAGGCTAAACCCTAGAAGCTAGCCGATGATTTTGATTGTCCTTGTCCTACGGACTAAACCCTCCAGTTTATATAGACATCAGAGGAGGCTAGGGTTACACAGAGTCGGTTACAATGGATGAGATCTACATATCCGAATTGCCAAGCTTGCCTTCCACGTAAATGAGAGTCCCACCCGAACACGGGATGAAGTCTTCAATCTTGTATCTTCATAGCCCAACAGTCCGGCCAAAGGATATAGTATGGCCGTCCGAGGACCCCCTAATCCAGGACTCCCTCAGTAGCCCTTGAACCAGGCTTCAATGACGTTGAGTCCGGTGCGTAGATTGTCTTCGGCGTTGCAAGGCGGGTTCTTCCTCCGAATACACCATAGAAGATTTCGAACAAAAGGATAGTGTCCGGCTCTGCAAAACAAATTCCACATACCACCGTAGAGAGTATAATATCCCACAAATCTGATCTGCTGACAAATTTCATAGCGTGACATCACGCCATGGCCCGGTCATTATTCGAACCGTTTTTCTCAACCAGCTACTGCACATATTGCGAGGTGGTTTTCTTGGCACGTCTTGCCGAAGCAGAGATCGTGTCCCCTTATCACGGGATTCTCATCAATACGGGTGTGGGTAATCCAACCACGCCATCAATCACGGCGCTTGGGGAATAAGCGAGTTTACCAGGCAAGTGGGGAGGCGCTGAATCCCTGCTGCCTTTATAAGGGGATAAGGACTCCCTTCCGCACCCACGCTTTCTTTTTCCCGATCCATTCCCCTTTGCCCGAGCTCCAGCGCCCGAGAGTTCGTCTTCTCCGCCCACAAAGGCCTTCCGAAAATGTCCAGATCCGGAGCAGGAGGCAAGTGGATGGCCTCTACCGTCCAGGTGAAGCATATCAAAAAGCTTTAGGAGGCCGGGTATCTGGCCAAAAAAATCGGCCACCGTCTCCCGACGGCGGGACAGATCATTCCTACTCCAGAACCCCAAGAGTGGGTTGTATTCCTCTCTCATTTTTTCCGCGGGCTAGGGTTTCCACTCCACCCGTTCGTCCGCGGCATCATGTATTATTACGAGATCGATTTTCATGATCTATCCCCCAATTCCTTCCTCAACATCTCGACATTCATCGTCGTGTGCGAGGCTTTTCTCCGCATCTCGCCACACTTCGGCTTATGGATGAAGATCTTTAATGTGAAACCCAAGGTGGTGAGCGGCGAGCACAGCGAGTACGGGGGCGCTATGGTGAGCAAGATGCCCAACGTCACATGGCCAACATGTACTTTTAATGATTCTGTCAAAGAGTGGCAACAGCAGTGGTTTTACATCACTGAGTCGCGCGGCAAGGAATGGGCCGCTGCTCCAGAGTTCCGATCTGGAGCCCCTCTACGGCTTACGCCCTGGCCCAAGAAGGGCTTGAACTGGTCTTTGTCCGATGAACTGTCTGTGCTCCAGGCGCGCGTTAAAGATATGGAAGACAAGAACATCGAACTTGTCAATGTAGTACAGGTGATGTTAGTTCACCGGATCCTGCCTTGTCGGCACCGGACTTGCAATCTATGGGAATTCGATCGGGCCAAGCACCAGACCCTGCGAGAGCACTTTGGCTCCTCGCACAAAGACATCTGGAAGGTGCTTTTCAAGTCCGGCAAATCATGGCCGGACTCGGCCAAGGACCGCGGGTACCAACTGTCCCGTCCTGCAAGCTCGGTAAGTATGCATTTTATCCGCATAACCCAAGGGAAATGCTTAATTTGTTTTCCTTGACTCCCCTAGGGCTGGACGAAGAAGGCGAGGCTGATCCACTGTCCGGCCCCGTTGCCCGAAGAACCGGCCGGCCCACTTCTGACGAAGATGCTGGTCCCGGTGCCGAAGAAGAAGGCCGAGAAGGAGAGCGGGACGCCCCCGAAGGCCCCTTCCCCCAAATATGTGAATAACACCGAGGCTTTGTCCCAGAAGGACCCCGACCAAGGGGGGAGAGATCATGAAAGTGGCGCCTGGAGGTCAAACTTCGGGGGCCGGAGACATGGGGGAGAAGATTCCCATGGGAGTCGACGGCGGGAGCCATCTTGAATTCGGCTCCCAGCCGGACGCAATTCCGGAGACCAATACGGCTCCAGAATCAAGCAGGCGGCCTCCCTCGGCTGGAGGGGGCGTGCCTGTTCCACCGGCAATCTCTGTCCAACCAGAGGTGCCGGATGTTTTGTTGGCGACGCTGAAGAGCGCCTCCATCGTCGATGAGCACCGTGCCCTGATGGGTGCGGTGATTAAGGAGATTTAGTCCCCTGAGAGTGGACTGAATGAAGCCTGTATCAGCCATATAAAAGGCTTTGAGGTACGTTTTATGAGGTTTCGAAGAGTGTCATAGTATAGGTAGTAGCCCCTGATACACTGTTAGGTGCAAGAAAGGACCAGACAGAGGATCAATTTTATGGTCGTAGGAAGACTCACTTGATGACATATATCTCTCTTCTTTTATAAGCAGGCGTCTGCGGCGGCTGCTACCTCTCATACTGCGGAGGTCTCCGGACTGAATCAAAGTCTAGACCGGGCCAAAGAAGAACTTGGCCAGTTGAAAAGGTAGTTGGAAGATCAACAAGGTATGCAAAAGCCTTGTTCGCATTCAGTGCAAACAAATTTCCAGTATGATAAAATATGTTCCATTATTTGCGCCAGGGGTGATAACCGAAGTCGAGGCACTAAGGAAGGCTGTTGCCAAGGCCGAGGAAAAGGCAGCCGCAGAGCAGGATCTTCGTGAGAAGCACGAGGCTAGGGTTATTGAAGCTTAGCAGGAGCTTCAAGAGTCCATGAAGAAATGCGAGACCTTGGAGCAGAGTTTAACGGAGAAAGAATCCGAACTCGCCAGGGCTCGTCAGGCCGCGCGCGATACCCAGGGGGAAACCCAAGGCGCCCTGCAGGAGATCCAAGAGGCGAGGACGATCACGGCGGGTAAGGCTTTTTCCCATGTAAAGCAAGTATTTGAGGAGAAAATCATGTTTCTAATTTTGAGTTCAGATTCCTCCAGGGGTATTTGCGGAACTACCCCGCAGCATATCGGATGCCGCCCAATTCTACCGAGCCGAAGAAGGGAACACTACAGATAAGCTCTTCTGGTCGTAGTATCTGGCACCGAATTATCTGGTGCCCTTTGCCGACCAACTGAAACAGCTGATCGAACTGCATAGGGCGGCCGAACTAGCCATGAAGGATTTGATTATCCGGCTATGGCCCGTCGAGCCGATTTCAAGCAGCTACTTCGGGCTCGTGAAGCGGCTTGTGAGTGCCTGCCCTCGACTTGACGTCATCAAGCGGTCGGTCTATATAGAGGGTGCGCGAATGGCCTTCGCCTGTGCAAAGGTGCACTGGGGGAAGATGGATGCTGAAAAGCTGATGACCGAGGGACCGCCAAAGGGGAAGGAGCACATCAAGCCTGAATTATATTATGAAAGTGTCATGAAAGGATCCTGCCTTGCAGTGGAGCAATGCACCAAGGACATTATATTTCCATGAATACAATCATGTTGTTGTTTGTAATGTTGAACAAGGTCATTTCTATTATTTATTTTCTGTTATATAAAAGTTTATCATCCTGCACGGCCATTTTATATATTAATCCTGAGAGTTGGCCAGTCGTCGGCTTCTACCCCACGTAGGAAGTAAGGGGGTGTTCGGGGTAAACCTGATCACTCTTTATCCTAGTTTTGGGTCCTTTGAAGGAGGTGTTCAGCACAACGAACCAGGCAATCGGACTATAGGGCTTTATCACTCTCACTTAGCCATAGGAGCTTTAGAAAAGGAAGGTAGGTGCAGCCCCTGGTGTTCGGAAGACCGCACAAGGGGCTATATAAGCACCTGATCGGAAGAAAAGCCGATCCATCTCACGTTGCATTGGTTATGGCATTATGCGGGAGGAATCCTTAAAGATTTTACAATCCCTCGAACAACTGACCAGCTCTCACCGTATCATGACAGTTAGTTTTCGGCTTTCTCTACTGGGGTGCTCATCTGGAAGAACCGGGACACAATCGCAGTAGTTCTCCCTGTGTCGCCTTAGCCGTTATAGCGGAACGTAAGGCATAAAAACATGGGAGCCGGGAAAACCCAACATTTGACCAAAGACATGATTCGGAGCTGATGCATATAATGCTATAAGTTCGGGGTGCCAAACTTACTAGAAGGTGTTCGGACTTCATTGCCGTATTATGGGTAAAACGAAGCCCCTGGCATTTTTAAGGCATATCGCGGTGTACAGATGCCACTTGACAAAAGAATTTCAACAAGAAATAACAGTAGATAAGCGTTATATAAATCCACATGTTGTATTTGAATAGTACGTCGATGCATGTGAGTATAGGTAATGTGATAAAAAAGAAATATGACCGTGGAACCTGCTGAGACCATGGGGGAAGAAGCTGTGTGCAGATCTGGAGTATAGTCGGATGGTCATCGCGGGGAATATCTAAGGATTCCCTTGTGCGTTCGAGCTGCTTCCATATCGCCAGTCCCAGTCTGCGCAAAGTTGAACCTGCAAACAAAATGTAAGAAATGCTTGTGTGCTGCAGAGTAGTTGAGCCGCGGTATGTGGCCTGTCCTGGCCTTCGCCGGAGTGTTTAATTGAGCTTTGGACGAGCCGGGCTATCCTGCCGCGAAGTAGTTCGAAGTCCTTTGGTGGTGTCCGGGAATCGGGCCGTCGACTCAAGGTTCGGTTGGAAGGTGCCACTTGTAGCCTCTGCTGTTAAAGCAACGGTATACTCCTTGGCGCCGAGGGAAAGTTCGGCCTTTCCATTAACTATGATGACACCGCGCGGATCGGGCATCTTGAGCTTACAGTAGGCATAATGTGGTACCGCGTTGAATCGAGCGAAAGCGGTTCGTCCGAGCAGTGCCTGATAATCACTGCGAAAGGGGACGATGTCGAAGATTAACTCTCGGCACGGTAATTCTCTGGTGATCCGAAGACTACCTCAAGGGCGATGGAGCCTGTACAGCTGGCCTCCATACCTGGTATAATACCTCTGAAGGTGGTTTTAATGGGCTTGATCATGGAATGATCGATGCCCATCTTGCCCACTGTGTCCTGGTAAAGCAGGTTTAGACTACTATCTCTGTCCATAAGGACTCGTGAGAGGTGGAACCCGTCAATTATTGGGTCGAGGACTAGTGCGGCTGGGTTGCCCTGATTGGTGTTGTCGGTGTCAAAACCGGCGGATCTCGGGTAGGGGGTCCCGAACTGTGCGTCTAAGGCGGATGGTAACAGGAGGCAGGGGACACGATGTTTACCAAGGTTCGGGCCATCTTGATGGAGGTAATACCCTACATCCTGCTTGATTGTTCTTGATGATATGAGTATTACAAGAGTTGATCTACCACAAGATCGGAGAGGCCAAACCCTAGAAGCTAGCCTATGGTATGATTGTATGTTGTCCTACGGACTAAAACCCTCCGGTTTATATAGACACCGGAGGGGGCTAGGGTTACACAAGGTCGGTTAAAAAGGAGGAGATATGCATATCTGTATTGCCTAGCTTGCCTTCCACGCCAAGTAGAGTCCCATCCGGACACGGGACGAAGTCTTCAATCTCGTATCTTCATAGTCCAGCAATACGGCCAAAGGATATAGTCCGGCTGTCCGGAGACCCCCTAATCCAGGACTCCCTCAGTAGCCCCTGAACCAGACTTCAATGACGATGAGTCCGGCGCGCAGATTGTCTTCGGCATTACAAGGCGGGTTCCTCCTCCGAATACACCATGGAAGAGTTTGAATACAAGGATATTGTCCGACCCTGCAAAATAAGTTCCACATACCACCGTAGAGAGAATAATACTTCCACAAATCTAATCTGCTGACATGTTTTGATAGTATGACATCACTTCATGGCCCGGTTATTTTTAGAACTGTTTTTCTTTAACCAGCCCCGCACATAACGCGAGGCGGTTTCTTGACACGTCTTGTCAAAGCAGAGATTGTCATCAATACAAACGTGGGTAACCCAATCGTGCCTGTTGGTATGACTCCTAGGTCTTAGGTAAGTCTCAAACGGCCATGAGGAGGACGCCTGATATTCACCCCCTTTATAAAGGGACAGGGCTTTTTCTTTTTTTCCTCCCGTGCTCAATCGAATCCTTCCCCCGCCTCGAGATCTAACACCCAAAGCTCAGGTCAGGTGCTTCGGACCTTCAATCATGTCCGGATCCAGCCTTCAAGGCCGGTGGATGCCTTCCCCCGTCACGGAGGAGGACATCAAGAAGTTGAGGGAGGCCAGATATCTGACCGCCGAAATTTCGCACAGGCTGCCCGCCCGAGGGCAGGTCATTCCTACTCCCGAATCCAACGAGAGCATTGTGTTCGTCTCCCACTTCCTCCGAGGACTAGGCCTCGCTCTGGATCCCTTGTTAGGGGTCTTATGTTCTATTACGGGCTGGATTTTCAAGATCTGGCCCCGGATTCCCTTCTTCACATCTCGTCATTTATTGTCGTATGTGAGGCCTTCCTCTGCATTACCCCTCACTTTGGCCTGTGGCTCAAGACCTTCGATGTGAAGCCGAAGACGGTCGAGGGGCAGTACGCAGCGTGCGGAGGTGCTTTAATAAGCAAAATTGCTGACGCTCCATGGCCAAAGGGCTCCTTTCCAGAGGTGTCCAGATTGTGGCAGCGGGAGTGGTTTTACGTCACAGCTCCCCGAGTGCCAAATGGGTAGCTGCCCCCACCTTTTGCTCGGGGCCCCCACCACAACTGATGTCATGGATCAGCAGGGGGCTGAGCTGGGGTCCAGCCAAGGACGTGCCAATACTACAGAGCCGTATACGAGATATCTTCGAGGGAGATTTCAGTCTGGTTATGGTAACGCAAGTTATGCTGGTTCGTTGAGTCCAGCCCTGCAAATGCCGGCCCCTCCGCATGTGGGAATTTAACTCAGAAGGACCGCACACTATAAAGCATTTCCTCGGCATGACGCACGAGGATATGTACAAATCGTTCTTCGGACCCCAAATAGAGTGTCCGGACACCACCGAGGACGTGGTCCTGAGCTGCAACCGCCCCGCTACCCAAGTAAGTAATCCCATGGCCGAACACATTGTCCTTTTATTTACCATGACATCATTCTGAAGAATCGCTCTTTGACCAGGACTGGATAACAAAGGCGAAGATGATCCGGTGTTCGCCCCCCCTTCCTGAGGGCTTAGACAATCCGGTGCTAGAGAAGATGCTCGAGCCAGCACCTTGTCTAGTGCCCTCAAAGGAAGATAAAGGGGGGATGAAGAGGGCGAAAGCGGGCCTCCATCGCTACCTATTCCAATCGAGGGAATGGGCGCCTCCACGAGGGAGGATAACCAAGGGGAAGAATATGACATTCTCTCTCCCCGGGGAAGGAAGAGGACTACCTCTGAAGATCCGGAAACTAAGGTTTCCAAACGGGAGAAGAAATCTCCGCCAGAGAGTCCTGCCTTGGAGGGTATTCTTGCCACACAATGTCCGCGCGGGGATCAGCCCTCTACCGAGTTGTAAGTAATCAAAAAGTACTTGATAGTGAAGATATCCTACCTTACTTCCGATGACAATAACCGATGCTTATAAATTGTAGTCCGGATCGCAGCCCTTCTCGACAGAGTTAATCTTCGGGGGATCTTCTTCCGGAGATGATGGAGAGCGAAACGCCTCCCCCGGACTCCCCAGCTCAAGAAGCGGGTGACCTTGAAGTGTCATCGCGAAGGGTATCTCCGGATCCACTAGGGCCAGAGGATAACCCTTTGGCTGCCCGGAATCCCCATTATCCGGCTCCTGAGGAGAGCGACCACAAGGGTCCATACAGTGTGCGGTTGGACGCGCTGAAGGATCTTCTGGGGCAAGCTGTCATCTCGGAAGCGCATCGTATGCTAATGGGTATGGGAATTGAAAGGATTTCATCCGCTGAAAGCGATTTGCATGAAGCTTTTATGAGTCTGCTGAAAGGCTTCGAGGTACGTGAAATAATGTATGCCTTTAATAGTACCGCATACATTAGGTATGCCCATGCAGATAATAGCCCCTGAGGCTCTGGTTGTCGTCGAGAACGGCGGCAAACCGACAATCATAGTCCCAGGTAATAACCAGACCGCCTTTATGTGCAGGTGGTTGAAGCTCCGGTGGCTAGCCGGACTGATGGGTTTGTCGAACTAAAGCGGCAACTGGATGCGGCAGATGCCAATATCGTGCTTGTCAACAAGCGGCTTGACGAGGCACAGGGTGAGTGATTTTTCTGGTGATCGTCACATAATAAGAGCAGCATGATGCCAGTATCTTTAATATGTTGTGACTGCAGATGGAGCTGCCACCGTGGAGACCCTTCGGGCAGAGCTTGCCCGAGCCAAGGAGCAAGCAAGGAGTAGCAATGCGGCCGCTTTGAAGGCGGCCGAAGAGTTAAGGGCCGAACAGGCCACGCATTGCGAGAGCAAGGAAAAATAGCCAAGATGGCTGTAGAGTTAAAAGATGCTGCTGACCGTTACCGGCTTCTTGAAGAAGAAAACCGGGCGAAGGCGACGGACCTGGAGAAGGCCCGGGTGGCTGCCAAGGAAGCCCGCTCAAAAATTAGAGCGACGAAGGAGGAGCTGAGTCAAGCTGCAGATATAGTGTCTGGGAAGCCCTTCTTGTTGTGACTAACTTCGGAGATCCGAAGTATGCTCCTCTGCACCGGCTATGGAGTTCTGCGGACGCGTACATGGATTTGGCTGCAAGTGCTGCTGATGCAGCCGAGTACTTCAAGGATCAGAAAGGTCCCGAAGTGGAAAAGCTGTTCTGGTCACAGTTTCACGCTCCAGTCCGTCCACTGCTGCTGAATGAGCGATTGACCAGTTGGGCCGAGCTCCATAGGTTGTTCGGACTTGCCATGTGGTCCGTTGTGGATCACCTGTGGCCGGGAGGGCCAATGCCGAATAGATACTTTAGCTCAGTGCAACAATTCCTTGATGTTGTGCCACGCATCGATGTTGTAAAGAGATTGGCGTGCATATAAGGTGTGCGGATGGCCCTTGCCCGTGTCAAAACATATTGGGCGGAGATGGAGGCCACGACTGTTGCGGCACAGGGTTCGGCCATAGGCCGAGTGGCTGCCGAGCACTAATTTGAAGAAGTCCTTGAAGGCGCTCGTTCGATAGAGGCTCAGTGCTCGAAGAATATTAATTTCCAGTGACTGATAGTCCCATTGTACAAACAATGTTTTTCTGAATTAATCAAGGCTGTATTTATACTTTTGCCTGAAAGTACTATGATGCCTCCTGTGCGGCCATTTATGTATATATGTATATAACCTGAAAGTTTGCAGTCGTCGGCTTCCGCCCTCACGCATATAATGCGGGGGTGTTCGCAAAAGATGCATATCCACACTTGATCCAACGTCTTGGTCCGTTAAGGAGGTGATAGCATAGCGAACAAGGCAATCGGACTATATTGCTTTAACAGTTTCACTTAGCCATAGGAGTTTGACAGTGGGGCTACTATATAGCCCCTGGTACTTCTGCGCTTGTCCGAATACGGGGCACGTACGTACATGACCGGGAAACGGCCCTTCGTTAATGCGGAGGAATCCCGAAGATTCCGATTAGTCATCGAGTGGTTGACCAGTCTCTCGCTATATATATCATGATAGTCAGTTTTCAGCTTTCTCTACTGAGGTGCTCATCCGGATGAACCAGGGCACAATCGGAGTAGTTCTCCCAGTGCTACCTTAGCCGATATAACGGAACGTAAGGTACCAAAATGTGGGAGCCGGGCAAACCCAACATTTGACCAAAGACATGATTCGGAGCTGATGCATATAGGGCCAAACTCGCGACGCCGAACAGTCCCTAAGGTGTTTGGTCTTTATAACATATACCGGGCTAAACAATGCCCTTTATAAGAAACCCCATGTGTCCAGGTACGTGCAAAATCCTGGTGTGGCCACATGCCAATAACGCCGGCATCCTTCTCGGTTGTGTGGAGTATCCGGAGGATGTGAGCAACAAGAGACAGTAAAACAGGTTTACGCAGGGCCTTAATCTAAAAAGAAACCTTTTGGCGGGTCCCTGCTCCACGTCTGCGCATGTATCTCCATTGTGCCATGTCCTGGACGGGTGTAGCACGATTGTCACCTGCAAAAGGAAAGAACTTAGGTGAAATTTGCCATGCCAAAAAGAAGAATGAATTATCAAAATTCCAGAGAGGCCTAGTTGAACCGGGCTGGCCCTGATTACACGCGGGAAGCCCCTGGTATCATTTTATGAGGGTTCAAAAACCAATCTCATGCGTGTATGATGGAACGCCGGACTTGTCCAACTGTGTCTGTGGTCTTGACGACCTGCCATTTTTTCTGGTTGGTGAGGCCGTCTAGTGTGCGACTGTTAGAGCCGTCGCGTCCTCCTCCGTACGTAAAGAACGGTTGGTGTTTCCGCTAACTGTAATGATGCCTCGTGGACTGGACATCTTGAGCTTGATAAAAGCATAATGCGGTATTGCGTTAAAACGAGCGAAAGCCTCCCTTCCGAGTAGTGCTTGAAAATCACTTCGGAATGGAGCGATGTGAAAAGTTAACATTTCACTTCGGAAGTTATCGGGAGAACCGAATACCGCCTCTAGTAGTAGAGAGCCCATGCAGTGGGCCTCTTGGCCTGGTATTACTCCCTTGAAGGTAGTATTACTGTGGCTTATTTGTGTCGGGTCTATCCCCATTTTGTGGACTGTGTCCTGATATATTTGATTTAGATCATTGCCGCCGTCCATGAGGACCCTTGTGAAATGGTACCCATTTATTATTGGGTCTAACACCAAGGCTGTCAGTCCTTCGCGCCGGATATGTGTATCGTGATCCCTTCGATCAAAAGTGATCGGGCGGGCCAACCAGGGGTTGGACCTAGGGGTGACGGGCTCTATGGTGCGTGTGCATCGGAGTGCGTGATTGCTTCTCCTCTTTGTCACATGGATCACGTTTACTGTTTTAACCTCTGGTGGGAACTTTTTCTGTACTCCGGCGTTTTGCTGGCGAGGTTCATCCTCGTCTTCGCTTGGTGTCTCTTCCCCTTTGTGTTCGGCATTTAGCTTACCGGCCTGCTTGAAAACCCAACATTCGCTGTGGGTATGATTTGCAGGTTTGTCTGGGGTGCCGTGAATCTGACAGAGTTTGTCAAGAATTTTGTTTAGGCCAGATTGTCCTTCTCTGCTGCCTTTGAAAGGCTTTTTTCCGCTGACCTGGTCGGGAGCCCCTGAATCCGGCGTTTACCGCCGTGTTATCTGGGCTACCTTCTTTATTTAGACGCTTGTTTTTGTTGCGTCGTGGTTTACCATTGCCATCCCTTACTTCAGATGTGCTTGGGTCGCTGGTGCTGCTACGGGCCAGCCAACTTTCCTCGCCCGCACAAAAGCGGGTCATGAGGCTTGTTAGGGCTGCCATTGTTCTCGGTTTTTCTTGACCGAGGTGTCTGGCGAGCCATTCGTCTCGGACGCTGTGTTTAAAAGCTGCTTGGGCTTTGAAGGAAATATGCCCTAGAGGCAATAATAAAGTTATTATTTATTTCCTTATATCATGATAAATGTTTATTATTCATGCTAGAATTGTATTAACCGGAAACATAATACATGTGTGAATACATAGACAAACAGAGTGTCACTAGTATGCCTTTACTTGACTAGCTCGTTGATCAAAGATGGTTATGTCTCCTAACCATAGACATGAGTTGTCATTTGATTAACGGGATCACATCATTAGGAGAATGATTTGATTGACTTGACCCATTTCGTGAGCATAGAACTTGATCGTTTAGTTTATTGCTATTGCTTTCTTCATGACTTATACATGTTCCTATGACTATGAGATTATGCAACTCCCGTTTACCGGAGGAACACTTTGTGTGATACCAAACATCACAACGTAACTGGGTGATTATAAAGGTGCTCTACAGGTGTCTCCGAAGGTACTTGTTGGGTTGGCGTATTTCGAGATTAGGATTTGTCACTCCGATTGTCGGAGAGGTATCTCTGGCCCCACTCGGTAATGCACATCACTATAAGCCTTGCAAGCATTGCAACTAATGAGTTAGTTGCGGGATGATGTATTACGGAACGAGTAAAGAGACTTGCCGGTAACGAGATTGAACTAGGTATGAGATACCGACGATCGAATCTCGGGAAAGTAACATACCGATGACAAAGGGAACAACGTATGTTGTTATGTGGTCTGACCGATAAAGATCTTCGTAGAATATGTAGGAGCCAATATGAGCATCCAGGTTCCGCTATTGGTTATTGACCGGAGACTTGTCTCGGTCATGTCTACATAGTTCTCGAACCCGTAGGGTCTGCACGCTTAACGCTACGATGACAGTTATATTATGAGTTTATATGTTTTGATGTACCGAAGGTGTTCAGAGTCTCGGATGAGATCGGGGACATGACGAGGAGTCTCGAAATGGTCGAGACGTAAAGATCTATATATTGGACGACTATATTCGGACATCGGAAAGGTTCCGAGTGATTCGGGTATTTTTCGGAGTACCGGAGAGTTACGGGAATTCGCCGGGGAGTATATGGGCCTTATTGGGCTTTAGGGGAAAGGAAGAGGAGAGGTTGGGCGCCCCCCCAAGGCCTAGTCCGAATTGGACTAGGGGGAGGGGCTGCGCCCCCTCCTTCCTTCTCTTCTCTCTTCCCTTGCCTTGACTCCTACTCCTACTACTTGGAAAGGGGGGAATCCTACTCCCGGTGGGAGTAGGACTCCTCCAGGGCGCGCCATAGGGGCCGGCCCTCTCCCCCCTCCTCCACTCCTTTATATACGTGGCTAGGGGGCACCCCATAGACACAACAATTGATCCCTTGGATCTCTTAACCATGTGCGGTGCCCCCCTCCACCATAATCCACCTCGGTCATATCGTAGCAGCGCTTAGGCGAAGTCCTGCGTCGGTAGAACATCATCATCATCAGCACACCGTCATGCTGACAGAACTCTCCCTCAAAGGTCGGCTGGATCGGAGTTCGAGGGACGTCATCGAGTTGAATGTGTGCAGAACTCGGAGGTGTCGTGTGTTCAGTACTTGATCGGTCGGATCGTGAAGACGTACAACTACATCAACCGCATTGTGCTAATGCTTCCGCTTTCGGTCTACGAGGGTACGTGGACAACACTCTCCCCTCTCGTTGCTATGCATCACCATGATCTTGCATGTGCGTAGGAAATTTTTGAAATTACTAAGTTCCCCAACAGGCTTCGGCGTCCGGACAGTCGACTATTTGGTTCTTCTTGGTGAGGAACCTGTTCCAAAGCTTTCGGGCGGACTCTTCGGACTACTGGATTATATGACTTAAATCGTCTGCATCCGGAGGTCGAACATAAGTCCCTTGAAAATTGGCCCGGAAAGCATCCTCGAGCTCCTCCCAACTTCCAATTGAGTTTTTGGGGAGGCTTTTCAGCCAGTGCCTAGCTGGCCCTTTAAGCTTGAGGGGCAAGTATTTAATGGCATGGAGATCGTCTCCACGAGCCATATGAATATGGAGGATGAAGTCCTCTATCTAGACTCCCGGGTCTATGGATTCGTCGTACGCCTCTATGTTCACTGGTTTGAATCCCTCTGGGAATTCGTGGTCCAACACCTCATCAGTGAAACATAGTGGGTGTGCGGCACCCCTGTATTGGAATGCGCCATTGTGTTCGGACGGTTGTAGTATTCGGTGTTGGTTATGTACCGTAGTGCGCTTCCTAGATCCATAGATAGATCTGGTCGCCCCAGAGTTTTGACGCAAGTTCTCATGTAGAACGTGTGTTGACTTATGCGTGACTTCGTTAGCCGCTCTATCGCGTTCACAGGGTGGTGGATCCGGCTGGTTGGACGTATCACTTTTCGGCTGTATGGGCTCTAAGGCCTCATCCTCGAATTCCGGTAATAGCTTGCGCTTTGGATAGCTATTTGGATGGTAACTTCCACCATACTTTGTTACTTTGTTCCAGTTGCTGTTGAGCGTATCTTGTGCGACCTTGAGCATTTGCTTCTGTTTCTTCAGGCTTCTCGCTGTGGCAGTAAGCCTTTTGCGGAGGTTCTCTTGCTCCAAGTGTGTTTCCAGAATGATGGGTGCATCTTCGTCCAGACTGTTTTCTTCCCTAGACGGGGATTGATAAGGTCTTTGGTGTCATCGTGTTCGGACGTCGGATCCGTACTATGTTTGCAGTTTGCATCTTGATCATTTTCTGCCACCGGGGTGGTGCAGTTGTCGTCTCTTCCAGAGTCGCGTGGACTATTATTATCGTTGTTTTTTCTATGCCGGGACTTAGACCGGCGCCGCTGACGTCGGCTCTTGGGTTGCTTCTTGGAGGGGTCATCCTCCACTTTCTCATCGCCGTTGGTTTCGTTGGGGGTGTCCACCATGTATACGTCATGTGCTGAAGTAGCGGTCCAGCGCCCTGTGGGCAGTGGTTCCGGTTCGTCTCCTGCATCGTCGTCCATACCATTGATGTCTTTGGAGTCGAAGTCGAGCATGTCGGTTAAGTCATCGACAGTGGCTACTAAGTGGGTAGTGGGTCGGCAGCGAATTTCTTCGTCGTCTGCATCCCATTCTAGCCGGACATAGTTCGGTCGGGGTTCTCCTGACAGGGAGAGAGACCTTAATGAATTTAGCACATATCTGAAAGGTGAGTGCTGAAAGATATACGCGGAGGTGAACTCCATGATCGGTGCCCCGTTGGTTTCGACATGCACAGATGTACACGGCTCGGAGTCCGTGGCTGGGGATAAATCCAGTGGTTCGGCGACACGGCTCTCGTACGGGGTGAAGTCAGTGTCTGGCTCTATCGCCACTGAGAGTGCGGCCTCCATGGCGGGGTCCATCCCTCCGCTCTCGGATGGCGCAACTTGCTCTGGATTAAAGGCCAGAGTAGCTGCAGATGCGATCTCCCAAACACTGTCCGACGGTAGAGTTATGTCTTGCTCATCGTAACTGCGCGGCGCGTCCGGTATGGGCTCGAATCCGTCGAATATCAAGTCTCCGCGGATATCGGCCGTGTAATTCAAGTTTCCAAATCCGACCTGATGGCCAGGGGCGTAGCTCTCAATCTGCTCCAGATGGCCAAGCGAATTGGCCCACAGTGCAAAGCCGCCGAATATGAAGATCTGTCCGGGGAGGAAAGCCTCACCCTGGACCGCATCGCTAGCGATGATCGAAGGAGCCATCAAGCCTTATGGTGACGACACAGTGTAACTCTCAATGAAAGCACCAATTTCGGTGTCAAAACCGGCGGATCTCGGGTAGGGGGTCCCGAACTGTGCGTCTAAGGCGGATGGTAACAAGAGGCAGGGGACATGATGTTTACCCAGGTTCAGGCCCTCTTGATGGAGGTAATACCCTACGTCCTGCTTGATTGTTCTTGATGATATGAGTATTACAAGAGTTGATCTACCGCGAGATCGGAGAGGCTAAACCCTAGAAGCTAGCCTATGGTATGATTGTATGTTGTCCTACGGACTAAAACCCTCCGGTTTATATAGACACCGAAGGGGGCTAGGGTTACACAAGGTCGGTTACAAAGGAGGAGATATGCATATCTGTATTGCCTAGCTTGCCTTCCACGCCAAGTAGAGTCCCATCCGGACATGGGACGAAGTCTTCAATCTTCTATCTTCATAGTCCAACAGTCCGGCCAAAGGATATAGTCCGGCTGTCCGGAGACCCCCTAATCCAGGACTCCCTCAAGTGTTAACCGGACGATCCATGCGGTTGAAGGTGATCGGCCATAGTTTATATTGTGGGACGACTGGTTCCGTTAAGTTGACATCCCTAAAGGTGTGCATCCGGTCCAGGTTGGGAGTGTTGGTGCTGTTTACCACATTCACCATTTGGATTTGCGGGGGAAATTTCTTTTTCCCTCCTGTACTTGGTGATCTAGGCTCCTCGTCGCTGTCGTCGCTTTGAGACCCCTTATCTTTGTTTTTGGCACCTGACCTGCCGGCTTGTTTGAAGACCCAGCATTCTCTATTGGTATGATTGGCTGGTGTTCCTGGGGTGCCATGAATTTGGCATGGGCGGTCGAGTATGTGGTCCAGACTGGGCAGTCCCGAATTGTCATTTTTGAGTGGCCCATTCTGCTGACTGTACTTAGAGCCCCTAAATCCGGCATTGACTGCCGTATCTTCAGCATTTTCACCATTTTTGGGCACTTGTGTTTGTTGCGTCGGGGTTTGCCGTTGCTATCTTTGGCTTCTGATGTGCCAGGGTTGCTTACTGTGTTGTTGCTACGGGCCAACCAGCTATCTTCGCCCGCGCCAAAGCAAGTCATGTGTGTCGTGAGGGCTGCCATGGATTTTGGCTTCTCTTGGCCGAGATGTCGGGCGAGCCACTTGTCACAGATGTTATGTTTAAAGGCCGCTAGGGCTTCAGCATCCGGACAGTCGACAATTTGGTTCTTTTTAATTAGGAACCGAGTCCAGAATTTCCTGGCTGACTGTCCGGGCTGCTGTGTTATGTGACTTAAATCGTCAGCATCCGGTGGCCGCACATAAGTGGACTGGAAGTTGTCCACGAATGCGTCTGCCAGGTTCTCCCAGCTTCCGATGGAGTTTGCTGGCAAGCAATTCAGCCAATGTCGAGCCGGCTCCTTGAGTTTTAGCGGGAGATACTTGATGGCGTGTAGATCATCCCCGCGGGCCATGTGAATGTGGAGGAATAAATCCTCTATCCATACGACGGGGTCTGTAGTGCCGTCATATGATTCAATGTTCACGGGTTTAAACCCTTCTAGGAATTCATGATCCATTACTTCATCGGTGAAGCATAGGGGGTGTGCGGCGCCTCTGTGCTGGGCCGTATCACGATGCAGTTCATACGAGTCTTGTCTGCTGTGTTTGGCCCGGCCGGATTTGCTTTTAGTATATCTGGCGTGACGGTTGTTGTCACGCGTTGGGGCACGCCCCCGTGATCCGTAGACCGACCTTTTATGTTCTGATTTGTTTTCCAATACTTCTCACAGGTCCTGCTTATTACCCCGGGCCTTGGTATTTTTTTTTGACTGGCGACGAGGTGCGGGCTGGACTTCGGCCTGATATACCGCTTTGTCTCGGCCACGAGGTGGTCGGTCAGCCGCATCATACGTTGGGAGTGTAGGCTTTAATGCTTCCTCCTCGAGTTGGGGTAGCAACCTGCGTTTTGGGTAACTTTTGGTTGGGCGCTCGAGTTCATATTCCTTGGCTGCCAGCACCTCGGTCCATCTATCCGCTAGCAGATCTTAATCAGCTTGAAGATGCTGTTGCTTTTTCTTTAGGCTTTTTGCTGTGGCTATAAGCCAGTGCTTGAAGCGCTCCTGCTCGACGGGATCCTCAGGCACGATAAATTCTTCATCGCTGAGGCTCACCTCATCCTCGGAGAGGGGCATGCAATTGTCATCCTCAGATTCTCTGTCTGCCGCTTGTTCCTTAGGGCTAGCTTGCCCATCCTCCTGCTCGAAGCCTGGCTGGAGGGGTTTGTCTTCGTTTTCGGCACTATCCGCAGCGTTATTGTCTCTTGTGCCGGTATCGCTGCTTTTTCTATGGTGGGGCTTAGAGCGGCACCGATGACACCGGTGCTTAGATTACTTCTCGGGGGGATTATCCTCCATTGCCTTATTGCCATCGCTTTCTTTGGGGGTGTCCACCATGTATATATCATATGATGAGGTGGCTGTCCAGCGCCCTGTGGGCGGTGGTTCCTGTTCTTCTCCTGCATCGTCGTCCATACCGTCGATGTCTTCGGAGTCGAAATCAAGCATGTCGGTTAAGTTGTCGATAGTGGCTATTAAGTGGGTGGTGGGTGGGGAACGAATTTCTTCGTCGTCCGCTTCCCACTCCAGCCGGACATAGTTTGGCCAAGGGCCTCCTGACAAGGAGAGAGACCTTAATGAATTTAGCACATCGCCCTAGGGCGAGTGCTGAAAGATATCCGCGGAGGTAAACTCCATGATTGGTGCCCAATCAGGTTTGATAGGCACGGACGCAGGCGGTTCAGAGCATGTGGGAGGGGACGAATCCAAGGGTCCGGCAACACAGGCCTCATAGGAGGTGAAGTCAATATTCGGCTCTATCGCCGCTGGGTGTGCGGCATCCGTGGCGGGGTCCATCCACCCGTCCTTGGACGGCACGATCTGCTTCGGATTGAAGGCCGGAGTAGCCACAGGTGTGATCTCCCGAACACCGTCCGGCGGCAGAGCTAAGTCATGCTCGTCGCGAGTGTGCGGCGCACCTGACATGGGCTCGAATCCGTCGAAGATCAAGTCTCCGTGGATGTCGGCAGTATAGTTCAAGCTTCCAAACCTGACCTGATGGCCAGGGGCGTAGCTCTCGATCTGCTCTAGATGGCCAAGCAAGTTGGCCCGCAGTACGAAGTCGCCAAATACGAAGATCTGTCCGGGGAGAAAAACCTCACCCTAGATCGCATCGTTACCGATGAACGAAGGAGCCATCAAGCCTTATGGTGACGACACAGTGGAACTCAATGAAAGCACCAATGTCGGTGTCAAAACCAGCGGATCTCGGGTAGGGGGTCCCGAACTGTGCGTCTAAGGTGGATGGTAACAGGAGGCGGGGGACACAATGTTTACCTAGGTTCGGGCCCTCTTGATGGAGGTAATACCCTACTTCCTGCTTGATTGATCTTGATGATATCAGTATTACAAGAGTTGATCTACCACGAGATCGTAGAGGCTAAACCCTAGAAGCTAGCCTATGATTATGATTGTCCTTGTCCTACAGACTAAACCCTCCAGTTTATATAGACACCGGAGGGGGCTAGGGTTACACAGAGTCAGTTACAAGGGATGAGATCTACATATCCGAATGGCCAAGCTTGCCTTCCACGCAAAGGAGAGTCCCACCCGGACACGGGACGAAGTCTTCAATCTTGTATCTTCATAGCCCAATAGTCTGGCCAAAGGATATAGTATGGCCGTCCGAGGACCCCCTAATCCAGGACTCCCTCAGCAGGGGGGCGCGCCCAGGGTGGTAGGGCGCGCCCCCCACCCTCGTGGACGGTGGGTGGCCCCTCTCTGGTACTTCTTTCGCCCAATATTTTTTATATATTTTGAAAATAATTCCCGTGGAGTTTCAACACTTTTGGAGATGTGCAGAATAGGTCTCTAATATTTGCTCCTTTTCCAGCCCAGAATTCCAGCTACCGGCATTCCCCCTCTTTATGTAAACCTTGTAAAATAAGAGAGAAAAGGCATAAGTATTGTGACATAATGTGTAATAACAGCCCATAATGCAATAAATATCGATATAAAAGCATGATGCAAACTGGACATATCAACTCCCCAAGCTTAGACCTCGCTTGTCCTCAAGCGAAAAGCCGAAATCGAAAAATATGTCCACATGTCTAGAGATAGAGGTGTCGATAAAATAAAATACGGACATGAGTGCATCATGATCATTCTTAGAACAACAACATATATATATTGTCATATGATCTCTTATGCTAAAGTAACAATTCATTCACATACTCAAGTATGGATCAGAAACTTCATTGAAAACTATCAAACTATAATCTCAGTCATTGAAGCAATTGCAATTTATCATAACTAGCACAAATGCCCGTGCGTTGCAACGGGAGAAAATTTTGGGATCCCACGTTAATTACTCTCAACGGACCTACATGCCATCTCCAACCTCTTCCCACATTCTGCTCCTCTTTGTCCTCTCTATCTTTTTCTTTTCATAGATCCATCATTACAATAAGGCCTACGACCGGCCAGGTTGGCTGCTGTTGGCATTTCGTTCCACACTGCCGCGGAGGATGGTGGGCGCCTCCACCCTGCACCGCCGGTGGTGGAGATCCCGCTGAGTTTCTCTTTATTACTCAAGGCCATGCCCGCAAAGCCTCCTGTGTTCTTCCCCCATTTGTTCTCTCATTAAATCTGTAATTATACCCACAGCCTATGGAAAGCACGAGAATCTCTTCGGGTTTTTTCTCTCATCAAATAAATCCTATTTAATTACCATAAATTATGTCTGCCTCTAGTTGCTCCCTGGGTACTGGATGCCTTATTTATTTCTGGAAGGACAAGTGGTTGCCTGCTGGACGTTTGTGCCATGAATTCCTAGTTCTTTTTTCTTATGTCAAGAGCCCCGAGTGCAGTGTTGCCTCACAATTCTTTGACAACTGTTTGGACATCCAGCTGCACCCAAATCTGTCCCGAATGGGAGCTCGAGAGTTGCAGCTTCTTCAAGCTTTATTACTGGGTGTTCAACCTTCCTCTGCCAGTCAAGATCACCGTCTCTCATCTCTCTACAACAAAGAAGTGACTGCTGCCTTTTTTACCATCTCCTCACCTTCAGAGGCATCAACAGCAACTTCCAGCAGTGGGTCTGGGATCCTGTTATCCCCTTGAAACATAGAATCTTCCTTTGGCTGGCTTTTTTGGATCGCCTGAATACCCGTGACAATATGGTAAAGAAGAATTCTCTACTTTTGCTACACATGCCTGCTGTGATATGTGCCCGGCTATCGAGTCCATCAGTCATCTAGATTTGAGATGCATTTGTGCCCCTGCTATCTGGGACATGTTTGATCTGCTTGACGCTGCTTATAACTCCATGGGTTTATTGGAATTTGTTCAATGCGCTCATCTACGCTGGCCTACATCCCCCAAGCTGCATATTCTGATTGCTGCTGGTCTCGTCACTCTTCGGCATGCCAGAAATGACCGGATCTTCAATCATAAGTGCTGGTCTCCGCTTTATACGAGAATGTACGCAGCTGAACTGTTTTCTTTATGGAGCCACCGTGCTCGGCGCCCTCGAGATAGAGCAACCATCATGTCTTGGTTGCAAACTTTGTTGGCATAATCCCCCCCCCCCGCCCCCCTGTTCTCTCTTCCAGGCTTCTCATGGCCTTGCACCATGGTGCAAATATGAGCCCCATATACGGATCTCATGATCCTTAGGCTTCGGCCTTTTGAAATATATAAGGTAGAATATGATCTACCTTTTCTTTTCAATTTTTTTTACCATAAATCCCTTTTAATTACCCCCGGCATGTAGCACATCTTATTTGATCTCTAGCGGCTCCTTGCTTTTTGAAGTAAGTCTTGGATGTATAAAAAATTGGTGAAATTTTGTTTCAAAAGGCGAGCTAGTACTAATTACTAAAGGAACCTTTCATATAACACAAACATCATCTAGACCAGTTGGCTGGTTGTTATGTTGTTGGGAGGCGAGGTGGGGTTTTGATGTGGCTGGACTTTTTGCTCAAATCTTGGAGGCAGAGTGCAACGGCTGCTACAATATGGAAGAGTCCCACCTAGTTGAACCGACCAGACTAACAGGAGAAAACATACGGATCAAAATAATATAATCAAAGCAGTACGAAACCCATAATATTACCTTGTTTATAGGAAACAAAAAGTTGGTTATGTCGAGAAAACATACGGACAAAAATAATACGATCAAAGTGGGACGAAACCAAGAATATTACCTTGTTTTATTAGTAGGTATAGGTATATATAGGTATATGTGTGTTGCAACGGGAGGAAAAAAAGTTGGTTATGTCAATAAAATATTCTTATAAACATGTAATCTATAAAATTTCCTAGTGAATAAAAATATAAGAAAAGAGAAACTTATCAATTATGCATATGCAATGGCCTGGCTACGATAACTTAGATTTCAACCAGTACCCATTTAAAAGGAGGTTAAATTGCAAATTTTCACCTCAGTTAGCTCGCAATGTTCAGCGAACGGAGAGTTTTGCCCACGCCATTCTTATTGGGGCTAATTTGAACAAACATCAAAGTTTTGGAGTCTGCACCTGCAGTGCCTTGTGCATTAGTTCCAGCCAATCATTTGTTCCATCCACGTACACATATGTATCAACCAGCACCATGCGCCATTATCCGAAGAAACTAATTAAACATAAGGGTTAGCTTGGAGACATGATGAAACTGCAATTAACTTAGTAGCTGACATAGATTAATATTCAATGTCATTTCCTTTGTTGCCTGCATGACTACATACAGACACATGGGCGCCAAAGTGTAGCTCTCATCTTGGCAATCCTCGTGCTTGTAATCTGTTGGGAACTATCAAAAAACATGTGAACACATTAGGAAAACATCAAAGCAGAAGCATGGTTGTTTCATATGTTTACTCTGCCTACCTGATCTACTGATCATCATGACGCCATGTAACATGGTTCCAATTGGAGGTCAGGTGAGGACACCCCCATTAGCACGAAGACAAAGACAGTGAAAGCAATTAACATAGAAAGCCTGTATCTGGTAGCCAAGCAACACCTGCAGGAGAATCGAGGTGCATGGATTGATCAAGGAGTTGGGGGTGTGTTGAGCAGGTCAAACGCCTATCTGACTTACTTTGCAATGCAATTTCTTCACCAGCTGGTGCTTATGGCCGAGAGAAACCAACACGTACAAGCTAGCCTAGCTAAGCTAACACGCAGGTGGATGGATTATTCAAAGGACAGCCACGTACAAGCATAAGTTGGTGGATATGGATCGATCCCAGTGTACGCTACCAGGCTAGAGCTAGCCGACGGCTTCTCGCCCGATGGAAACGAACAGGCCAAGTCTTGCCGAGACACGCACGTGACCCACGGAATTATGGCAACTGACGTCTACAACACGGGAATGACACCACGGGTGTTAGCAACGAGTTCCTGCAATAACCCACCAGCATGGAGTCCCTGCTCAGCTTCTAGGATGCCCCGGTCCTTACCTTCCTCATGGCCTTCCCTCCTCTATGCCAATCCCAAATTTATGTAAGGGTTAGGGAAGGCGGCGAGGGTGGAGTTCAACTCGACCGAGAGTTTGCGTCCGGAGGAAAACCGATTGTGGAAAAGTTGGAGAACGAGGCGGAACGGATCGCGAGAACTTGTTTTTTTATAAGGAAAGGACGAGGTTTTGATCGTGGTTTATGTTGTGCGGCTGTTTTTTTATTGATGTACGGAAATCTAGGCTGGACTATTAATCATTGAAGCGGGACCAGACTTATGCAAAGCCAACTCGGTAAAAAAAAGTAGGCAACGGTGAATCCGGAGACTCAATCCGTGCTTTTTTATTAGGGAGAGACATAGGAAAGAGTCAATATAAGAGCTTCTCATCAAGTCCACATATTCAACCATCATTTAGTCTTTCACAATTGCTAACACTCACGCAATATTTATGGTTATGAAGTTCTAATCGGACACAGAGAAAGATAGGGGCTTATAGTTTTGCCTCCCAACTTTTTACCTCAAGGGTAATGTCAACAATAATAGTTCATGAAAACTCACATCCAATTAGCTATATATACCTGGATCTTTCCAACACATTGTGCTTGCCAAAGGATAAAATGTAAAAAGGAAAGGTGAAGATCACCGTGACTCTTGCATGAAGTATAAGACAAGAATAAAAGATAGACCCTTCACAGAGGGAAGCAGAGGTTGTCATGTGCTTTTATGGTTGGATGCACAAAATCTTAATATGAAATAACGTCACTTTATATTACCACTTGTGATATGGACCTTTATTATGCAGTCCGTCGCTTTTATTTCTTCCACATCACAAGATCATATAAAGCTTATTTTCTCCACACTAATAAATCATACATATTTAGAGAGCAATTTTTATTGCTTGCAATGATGGCAACTTAGGTAGATATAGTTGACTCTCATGGCAAAACTAGGTTTAAGGATGTTTGGAAGCACAAGTAGTATCTCTACTTGGTGCAAAGAAATTGGCTAGCAAGAGATGGAAAGGCAAGCTCAGCATGTTGGATGATCCATGAAAATATAATTTATCTCAGATGCAAGAAAACATAACCCATTACGTTGTCTTCCTTGTCCAACATCAACTCTTTAGCATGTAATATTTTAATGAGTGCTCACAATCATAAAAGATGTCCAAGATAGTATATTTATATGTGAAAACCTCTCTTTCTTTATTACTTCCCATTAATTGCAACGATGACCAAAACTATTTTTGTCAAATCTCAACAATTTTTATTCATTATACTATTTATATGTGAAGTCATTACTCTCCATAAGATCCATATGATCTCTTTATTACTTTTTATTTCTTCTCTTTTATTCTATTCCCTCAAGATCATAGCAAGATAATCAAGCCCTTGAATCAACACTAATCTTTATTATATAGCTCACGGACTCGATTACATAGAAGGATCATAAAGAAAAACTCACAACTAGATCATACTAAAACTTTATTCTACTAGATCAAGATATTACCAAAAGGATCGAACTAAGAAAAAAAGGTAAAGATAAAAGTAATGGTGATACGATACTGGGGCACTCCCCCAAGCTTGAAAGTTGCCAAGGGGAGTGCCCATACCCATGTGTTTATGTCTCCTTCCTCGGAGGTGTTGATGATGTAGGCTTGTCGTCCATCTTCCAATGCATAGGCTCACCATCATAGAAAGATGATCGAGTCTCCGGGATCCTCAAATCTGCAGTCAAACTCATCCTCTTGAATCTATATTCATACTCACAGTTTTGGTTTTATAGGTCATAGATCTGGGCTTGGAGGCGCTCGATTTTCTCGTGAAGCTTGAAGATGGCCTCCCCAATGTTCTTGTAATCCAGGTTGTGGTTGTTGATGAACTCCACGATCATTATATGATTGGAGTCGAGTCCATGTTCCACCATCTCCTGGCACTTGAAAACTTATTGCTCCAATGCCTCGAGCCTTGTCTCCATGCTTCCGGTCCTCCTTGGTCCCTCAACATCGCGGATGTGCAGCAACCCCTCACGCAGCTCAATGGTTTGAGGGTGTTGCAGCACCTCCGCGAGGTAGGGGTTGATGACCTTCTCAAAGAACTTGTCCTTAGGGGCACTTGAAGACGCCATGGCGATCAAGATCTGTCAGAAAAACATCTCGAAACAAAGACAGAAGATATTTGCATGATACGGCGGTCAAAACCTTTGGGAGATTATATAATGAATTTTTACCGACCAAAAGAAGTATCATGCAAGAAAACGGAGTCCGGAGAGCACATGAGGTGCCCACGAGGCATGGGGGTGCGCCCAGGGGGGTATGGCGCGCCCTCCACCCTCATGGAAGCCTCGTGTCCTTTCCGGACTGCTTGTTATTTTCCTATTTTCTTAAATATTTCAAAATGGAGAAAATTTGCCATTAGAACTGTTTTGGAGTCGGATTACTTACCGTGCCATGTACCTATTCCTTTTTGGAGTCTAAAATGTTCTGGAAAGTGTCCCTTATGTATTCCTCCGGGGTTACGGTTTCAATAACATTAGTTTCAACATTTATGGGATTACCTGAGATATAATGTTTGATTCTTTGACCGTTCACCACCCTCGGATTTCTGCCTTCGAAGTTGTTGATTTTTATGGCACCGGAACGATAGACCTCCTCGATGATGTAAGGACCTTCCCATTTAGAGAGGAGTTTTCCTGCAAAAAATCTTAAACGAGAGTTGTATAAAAATACATAATCACCTACATTAAAGTCACATTTTTGTATCCTTTTGTCATGCCATCTTTTAACCTTTTCTTTAAACAGTTTGGCATTCTGATAGGCCTAGGTTCTCCATTCATCAAGTGAGATAATGACAAAAAGCCTCTTCTCATCGGCAAGTTTAAAATCATAATTGAGCTCTTTAATGGCCCAATATGCCTTATGTTCTAGTTCGAGAGGTAAGTGACATGGTTTTCCATAAACCATTTTATACAAAGACATACCCATAGGATTTTTATATGCAGTTCTATAAGCCCATAATGCATCATCAAGTTTCTTGGACCAATTCTTTCTAGATCTATTAACAGTCTTTTGCAAAATTAATTTAAGCTCTCTATTACTCAGCTCTACTTGACCACTAGACTGTGGATGATAAGGAGATGCAATTCTATGATTAACATCATACTTAGCAAGCATTTTATGGAAAGCACCATGAATAAAATGTGAACCGCCATCAGTCATTAAGTATCTAGGGACTCCAAACCTCGGAAAAATAACTTCTTTAAGCATCTTAATAGAGGTGTTATTATCAGCACTACTAGTTGGAATAGCTTCTACCCACTTAGTAACGTAATCAACAGCAACTAAATTATGAGTATACCCATTAGAGGAAGGAAACGCTCCCATATAATCAAAGCCCCAAACATCATATGGTTCAGTAGCAAGTGAATAATTCATAGACATTTCTTGACGTCTACTAATATTACCAATTCTTTGACATTCATCACAAGACAAAACAAACTTATAGGGATCCTTGAAAAGAGTAGGCCAATAAAAACCGGATTGCAATACCTTATGTGCAGTTCTGTCTCCAGCATGGTGTCCTCCATAAGCTTCAGAGTGACACTTGCGTAGGATCTGTTCCTGTTCACGCTGGTACACAACGTCTAATAACACCATCTACTCCTTTATAAAGACGCGGGTCATCCTAGAAGTAATGTCTTAAATCATAGAAGAACTTTTTCTTTTGCTGGTATGTGAAACTAGGTGGTATAAACTTAGCAACAATATAATTAGCATAATCAGCATACCATGGAGCAGTACGAGAAGCATTTATGACAGCGAATTGTTCATCAGGAAAGCTGTCATCAATAGGTAGTGGGTCATCAAGAACATTCTCTAACCTAGACAAGTTGTCTGCAATGGGGTTCTCAGCTCCCTTTCTATCAATAATATGCAAATCGAATTCTTGAAGCAAGAGAACCCATCTAATAAGTCTAGGTTTAGCATCTTTCTTTTCCATAAGATATTTAATAGCATCCTGATCAGTGTGAACAGTTACATTAGAATCAACAATATAAGGTCTGAACTTATCACAAGCAAACACAACTGCTAAAAATTCTTTTTCAGTAGTAGCATAATTTCTTTGAGCACTGTCTAGAGTCTTACTAGCATATTCAATAACATTTAGTTTCTTATCAACTCTTTGTCCTAGAACAGCCCCTACAGCATAATCACTAGCATCACACATGATTTCAAATGGTAAATTCCAATCAGGAGGCTGAAAAATAGGTGCAGAAATCAAAGCTTTCTTAAGTATTTCAAATGCTTCTACACAGTCATCATCAAAAACAAAAGGAACATCTTTTTGTAAGAGATTAGTCAGAGGCCTGGAAATTTTAGAGAAGTCCTTAATGAACCTCCTATAAAAACCGACATGACCAAGGAAACTTCTTATACCTTTGATGTCCTTGGGACACGGCATCTTTTCAATAGCATCAACTTTAGCTTTATCAACTTCAATACCTCTTTCAGAAATTTTATGCCCCAAGACAATACCTTCATTAACCATAAAGTGGCACTTCTCCCAATTCAAGACAAGATTAGTTTCTTCACATCTCTGCAAAACTCGATCAAGGTTGCTTAAGCAATCATAAAAACAAGTTTCGTAAATGGAGAAATCATCAATGAAAACCTCAACAATCTTTTCACAAAAGTCAGAGAATATAGCAGTCATACATCTTTGCAAAGTAGCAGGTGCATTGCATAGACCAAAAGGCATATGTCTATAAGCAAAGGTACCGAAAGGGCAAGTAAAAGTTGTCTTTTCTTGATCCTCTTTTGACACAGGTATTTGAGAGAAACCAGAATAACCATCTAGAAAGCAAAAATGTGTATGTTTGGATAATCTTTTTAGAATTTGATCAATAAGAGGTAAAGGGTAATGATACTTTTTAGTAGATTTATTTAATTTGCGGAAACCAATTACCATTCTATAACCTGTAACAATTCTTTGTGGGATCAATTCATCTTTATCATTAGGAACTACAGTAATACCTCCCTTCTTAGGGACACAATGAATAGGACTTACCCACTGACTATCAGCAACGGGATAGATTATACCTGCCTCTAGAAGCTTTAGTATTTCTTTTATTACCACTTCTTTCATCTTAGGATTTAACCGTCATTGGTGATCAACAACCGGTTTAACATCTTTCTCCAGTTTTATTTTGTGCTGGCATAGAGTGGGACTAATGTTGGGGAACGCAGTAATTTCAAAAATTTCCTACGCACACGCAGGACCATGGTGATGCATAGCAACGAGAGGGGAAGTGTGTTGTCCATGTACCCTCGCAGACCGTAAGCGGAAGTGTTATGACCACGCGGTTGATGTAGTCGTACGTCTTCATGATCCGACCGATCCTAGTACCAAAAGTACGGCACCTCCGTGATCTGCACACGTTCGGCTCAGTGACGCCCCACGAACTCATGATCCAGTAGAGTGTCGAGGGAGATCTTCGTCAGCACGATGACGTGATGATGGTGATGATGATGCTACCGGAACAGGGCTTCGCCTAAGCACCGCTACGATATGACCGAGGTGGATTATGGTGGAGGGGGGCACCGCACACGGCTAAGAGATCAATGATCAACTTGTGTGTCTATGGGGTGCCCCCTAGCCACGTGTATAAAGGAGCAAGGGGAGGAGGCCGGCGGCCTCATAGGGTCCGCCCCAAGGAGGCATTCGTACTCCTACTAGGAGTAGGTTCCTCCTTTCCTAGTCCAACTAGGAGGGGAAGGAAAGTGGAGGAGGGGAGAAGGAAAGACGGGGGCCGGCCCCCAAAGCCCTAAACCAATTCGGTTTGGGCCTAGGGGGCGCACCCCACACTTCCTTGCTGCCCTCTATTTCCACTAAGGCTCATGAAGGCCCATTGACCCTCCCGGCAAATTCCCGTAACTCTCCGGTGCTCCGAAAAATACTCGAGTCACTCGAAACCTTTCCGATGTCCGCATATAGCCTTCCAACATATCGATCTTTATGTCTCGACCATTCCGAGACTCCTCATCATGTCCCCGATCTCATCTGGGGCTCCGAACAAACTTCAGTATATCAAAACACATAAACTCATAATATTGATCGTCACCGAACGTTAAGCGTGCGGACCCTACGGGTTCGAGAACTATGTAGACATGATCGAGACACGTCTACGGTCAATAACCAATAGCAGAACCTGGATGTTCATATTGGATCCCACATATTCTACGAAGATCTTTATGGGTCAAACCGCATAACGATATACGTTGTTCCCTTTGTCATCGGTATGTTACTTGCCCGAGATTCGATCGTCAGTATCCTCATACCTAGTTCAATCTCGTTACCGGCAAGTCTCTTTACTCGTTCCGTAATGCATCATCCCGCAACTAACTCATTAGTCACAATGCTTGCAAGGCTTAGAGTGATGTGCATTACCGAGAGGGCCCAGAGATACTTCTCCGATACATGGTGTGACAAATCCTAATCTCGATCTATGCCAACTCAACAAACACCATCGGATACACCTATAGAGCATCTTTATAATCACCCAGTTACGTTGTGACGTTTGATAGCACACAAGGTGTTCCTCCGGTATTCGGGAGTTGCATAATCTCATAGTTAGAGGAACATGTATAAGTTATGAAGAAAGCAGTAGCAATAAAACTGAACAATCATTATGCTAAGCTAACAGATGGGTCTTGTCCATCACATCATTCTCTAATGATGTGATCCCGTTCATCAAATGACAACACATGTCCATGGCTTGGAAACTTAACCATCTTTAATTAATGAGCTTGTCAAGTAGAGGCATACTTGGGACACTCTGTTTGTCTATGTATTCACACATGTACTAAGTTTCCGGTTAATACAATTCTAGCATGAATAATAAACATTTATTATGATATAAGGAAATATAAATAACAACTTTATTATTGCCTCTAGGGCATATTTCCTTCAGTCTCCCACTTGCACTAGAGTCAATAATCTAGTTCACATCGTCATGTGATTTAACACCAATAGTTCACATCTTTATGTGATTAGTTCACATCTCCATGTGACTAACACCCAAACTAGTTCACATCGCTATGTGATTAACACCCAAAGAGTGATCATGTTTTGCTTGTGAGATAAATTTAGTCAATGTGTCTGCCACATTCAGAGCCGTATGTATTTTGCAAATTTTCTATGTCTACAATGCTTTGCACGGAGCTACTCTAGCTAATTGCTCCCACTTTTGATATGTATCTAGACCGAGACTTAGAGTCATCTAGATCAGCGTCAAAGCTTGCATCGACATAACTCTTTGTCACCTCCATAACCGAGAAACATTTCCTTATTCCACTAAGGATATTTTTGACCACTGTCCAGTGATCCACTCCTGGATCACTATTGTACCCTCTTGCCAAACTTATGGTGAAGTACACAATAGGTATGGTACACAACATAGCATACTTTATAGAACCTATGACCGAGGCATAGGGAATGACTTTTAATTCTATTTCTATTTTCTGCTGTGGTCGGGTTTTGAGTCTTTACTCAACTTCACACGTTGCAACATAGGTAAGAACTCCTTCTTTGACTTTTCCATTTTGAACTACTTCAAAATCTTGTCAAGGTATGTAATCATTGAAAATATATCAAGCGTATTGATCTATCTCTATAGACCTTGATGCTCAATATGTAAGTAGCTTCATCTTGGTCTTTCTTTCAGAAACTCTTTCCAAACACTCCTTTATGCTTTCCAGAAAATTCTACATTATTTCCGATCAAGAATATGTCATTCACATATACTTATCAGAAATGCTGTAGTGCTCCCACTCACTTTCTTGTAAATACACGCTTCGCTGCAAGTCTGTATAAAACCATATGCTTTGATCACTTTATCAAAGTATATATTCCAACTCTGAGATGCTTGCACCAGTCCATAGATGGATCGCTGGAGCTTGCACACTTTGTTAGCACCTTTAGGATTGACAAAACATTCTTGTTGCATCATATACAACTCTTCTTTAAGAAATCCATTAAGGAATGCATTTTTGACATCCATTTGCAAGATTTCTTAAAAATTGGCAATTGCTAACATGATTCGGACATACTTAAGCGTCGCTACGAGTGAGAAAATCTCATCGTAGTCAACATCTTGAACTTGTCGAAAACCTTTTGCGACAATTCGTGCTTTGTAGATACTGACACTACTATCGGTGTCCGTCTTCATCTTGAAAATCCATTTATTCTTAATGGCTCACCGATCAATGGGCAAGTCAATCAAAGTCCATACTTTGTTCTAATACATGGATCTCATCTCAGATTTCATGGCTTCAAGCCAGTTCGCAGAATTTGGGCTCATGATCGCTTCCTCATAGTTCGTAGGTTCGTCATGGTCAAGTAACATGACCTCCAGAACAGGATTACCGTACCACTCTGGTGCGGAACATATTCTGGTTGACCTACGAGGTTCGGTAGTAACTCGATCTGAAGTATCATGATCATCATCATTAACTTCCTCACTAATTGGTGTAGGAATCACTAGAGCTGATTTCTGTGATGAACTACTTTCCAATTCGGGAGAAGGTACAGTTACCTCATCAAGTTTTACATTCCTCCCAATCACTTCTTTCGAGAGAAACTCCTTCTCTAGTCTTAGCAACAAAGATCTTGCCTTCGGATCTGTGATAGAAGGTGTACCCAACATTTTCTTTTGGGTATCCTATGAAGACGCACTTCTCCGATTTGGGTTCAAGCTTATCAGTTTGAAACTTTTTCACATAAGCATCGCAACCCCAAACTTTAAGAAATGACAGCTTTGGTTTGTTGCCGAACCATAATTCATACGGTGTCATCTCAACGGATTTAGATGGTGCCCTATTTAACGTGAATGTAGCTATCTCTAATGCATAACCAGAAAAACGATAGTGGTAAATCGCTAAGAGACATCATAGATTGCACTATATCCAATAAAGTACGGTTATGACATTCGGACACACCATTACGCTGTGGTGTTCCGGGTGGCATAGTTGCGAAACTATTCTGCATTGTTTCAAATGAAGACCAAACTCATAACTCAAATATTCTCCTCCATGATCAGATCATAGAAACTTTATTTTCTTGTTACGATGATTTTCCACTTCACTCTGAAATTCTTTGAACTTTTCAAAAGTTTCAGACTTATGTTTCATCAAGTAGATATACCCATATCTGCTCAAATCATTAGTGAAGGTCAGAAAATAACGATACCTGCCGCGAGCCTCAACACTCATCGGACTGCATACATCAGTATGTATTATTTCCAACAAGTCTGTTGCTTGCTCCATTGTTCCGGAGAACGGGGTCTTATTCATCTTTCCCATGAGGCATGGTTCGCAAGCATCAACTGATTCATAATCAACTGATTCCAAAAGCCCAATAGCATGGATTTTCTTCATGTGCTTTACACCAATATGACCTAAACGGCAGTGCCACAAATAAGTTGCACTATCATTATTAACTTCGCATCTTTTGGCTTCAATATTATGAATATGTGTATCACTACAATCAAGATTCAATAAACCATTCACCTTGGGTGTATGACCTCAGAAGGTTTTATTCATGTAAACAGAATAACAATTATCCTTGACTTAAATGAATAACTGATTTGCAATAAACATGATCCAATCATATTATGCTTTACACAAACACCAAATAACATTTATTTTAGGTTCAACACTAATACCGAAGGTAAAGGGAGTGTGTGATGGTGATCTTATCAACCTTGGAATCTCTTCCAACTCAAATAATCACCTCGCCCTTAACTAGTCTCTCTTTATTTTGCAACTCCCGTTTCGAGTTACTACTCTTAGTAACTGAACCAGTATCAAATACTGAGGTGTTGTTATAAACACTTAGTAAAGTACACATAATACCATGTATATCAAATATGTACTTTTGTTCACTTTGCCATCCTTCTTATCCGCCAAGTATCTACGGCAGTTCCACTTCCAGTGACTATTTCCTTTGCAGTAGGAGCACTCAGTTCCAGGCTTGGGTCTAGCTTTAAGCTTCTTCATGGGAGTGGCAACTTGCTTGCGTTTCTTCTTTGAAGTTCCTCTTTCTTTCCCTTTGCCCTTTTCTTGAAACTAGTGGTCTTGTTAACCATCAACACTTGATGCTATTTCTTGATTTCTACCTTCACCGATTTCAGCATCGCGAAGAGCTTGCTAATTACTTTCGTCATCCCTTGCATAGTATAATTCATCACTAAGTTCTACTAACTTGGTGATAGTGACTAGAGAACTTTATCAATTACTATCTTATCTGGAAGATTAACTCTCACTTGATTCAAGCAATTGTAGTACCCAGACAATCTGAGCACATGCTCACTGGTTGAGCTATTCTCCTCCACCTTGTGGAAAAGTACTGTCAGAGGTCTCATACCTCTCGACATGGGCATGAGTATGAAATACCAATTTCAACTCTTAGAACATCTTATATGTTCCGTGGCGTTCAAAACATTTTTCAAGTCCTGGTTCTAAGCTGTAAAGCATGGTGCACTAAACTATCAAGTAGTCATCATACCGAGCTTTGTCAAACATTCATAACGTGTGCATCTGCTCCAGCAATAGGTCTGTCACCTAGCGGTGCATCAAGGACATAATTCTTCTGTGCAGCAATGAGGATAATCCTCAGATCACAGACCAATCCGCATCATTGCTACTATCATCTTTCAACTTATTTTTCTCTAGGAACATATCAAAAAATAAACAGGGAGCTACATCGCAAGCTATTGATCTACAACATAGATATGCAAATACTCTCAGGACTAAGTTCATGATAAATTAATGTTCAATTAATCATATTACTTAAGAACTCCCACTTAGATAGACATCCCTCTAGTCATCTAAATGACCACGTGATCCAAATCAACTAAACCATGTCCGATCATCATGTGAGATGGAGTAGTTTTCAATGGTAAACATCACTATGTTGATCATATCTACTATATGATTCACGCTCGACCTTTCGGTTTCCAGTGTTCCGAGGCCATATCTGCATATGCTAGGCTCATCAAGTTTAACCCGAGTATTCCGCGTGTGCAAAACTGGCTTGCACCCATTGTATGTGAATGTAGAGCTTATCACACACGATCATCACATGGTGTCTTGGCACGACGAACTGTCGCAACGGTGCATACTCAGGGAGAATAGTTATACCTTGAAATTTAGTGAGAGATCATCTTATAATGCTATCGCCGAACTAAGCAAAATAAGATACATAAAGGGTAAACATCACATGCAATTAAAATATGTGACATGATATGGCCATCATCATCTTGTGCCTTTGATCTCCATCTCCAAAACACCGTCATGATCTCTATCGTCACCGGCATGACACCATGATCTCCATCATCTTGATCTCTATCAACATGTCGACACATGGTCGTCTCACCAACTATTGCTTTTGCAACTATTGCTATCGCATAGCGATAAAGTAAAGCAATTATATGGCGCTTGCATCGTATGCAATAAAGAGACAACCATATGGCTCCTGCCAGTTGCCGATAACTTTAACGAAACATGATCATCTCATACAACAATTTTTATGTCATCACGTCTTGACCATATCACATAACAACATGCCCAGCAAAAACACGTTAGACGTCCTCTACTTTGTTGTTGCAAGTTTTACGTGGCTGCTACGGGCTTCTAGCAAGAACCGTTCTTACCTACGCATCAAAACCACAACGTGGTATAGTGATTGCTTTTTGATCTTCAGAAAGAACCCTGTTCATTGAATCCGATTCATCTAAATTTGGAGAAATAGACATGCACTAGCCACCTGTGTGTGAAGCACGTCGGTAGAACCAATCTCGCGTAAGCATACGCGTAATGTCAGTCTGAGCCGCTTCATCCAACAATGCCTCCGAATCAAGAATCAACTAGTGACGGCAAGCAATATGTATATACCCACGCCCACAACTCCTCTGTGTTCTACTCATGCATATAACATCTATGCATAAACCTGGCTCGGATGCCACTGTTGGGGAACGTAGTAATTTCAAAACTTTCCTATGCACACGCAAGATCATGGTGATGCATAGCAACGTGAGGGGAAGAGTGTTGTCCACGTACCCTCGTAGACTGTAAGCGGTAGCGTTATGACAACGCGGTTGATGTAGTCGTACGTCTTCATGATCCGACCGATCCTAGTACCGAAAGTACTGAAGGAAATATGCCCTAGAGGCAATAATAAAGTTATTATTTATTTCCTCATATCATGATAAATGTTTATTATTCATGCTAGAATTGTATTAACCAGAAACTTAGTACATGTGTGAATACACAAACAAACAGAGTGTCACTAGTATGCCTCTACTTGACTAGCTCATTAATCAAAGATGGTTAAGTTTCCTAACCATAGACATGAGTTGTCATTTGATTAACGGGATCACATCATTAGGAGAATGATGTGATTGACTTGACCCATTCCGCTAGCTTAGCACTTGATCGTTTAGTTTACCGCTATTGCTTTCTTCATGACTCATACATGTTCCTATGACTATGAGGTTATGCAACTCCTAATTACCGGAGGAACACTTTGTGTGCTACCAAACATCACAACGTAACTGGGTGATTATAAAGGTTCTCTACAGGTGTCTCCAATGGTACTTGTTGAGTTGGTACAGATCAAGATTAGGATTTGTCACTCCGATTGTCGGAGAGGTATCTCTAGGACCACTCGGTAATGCACATCACTATAAGCCTTGCAAGCATTACAACTAATGAGTTACTTGCGAGATGATGTATTACGGAATGATTAAAGAGACTTGCCGGTAACGATATTGAACTAGGTATTGAGATACCGATGATCGAATCCCAGGCAAGTAACATACCGATGACAAAGGGAACAACGTATGTTGTTATGCGGTTTGACCGATAAAGATCTTTGTAGAATATGTGGGAGCCATATGAACATCCAGGTTGCGCTATTGGTTATTGACCAGAGACGTGTCTCGGTCATGTCTACATAGTTCTCGGTGACGATATGTATTATGAGTTTTTGTGTTTTGATGTACCGAAGGTAGTTTGGAGTCCCGGATATGATCACAGACATGACGAGGAGTCTCGAAATGGTCGAGACGTGAAGCTCGATATATTGAACGACTATACTCGGACACTGGAAGTGTTCCGGGTGGTTTCGGAGATAACCGGAGTGCCGGAGGGTTACCAGAACCCCCGGGAGAAATAGTGGGCCTTAGCGGAGAGAGAGAGGGCTGGCCTAGGGCAGGCCACGCACCCCCTCTGGTCCGAATTGGACTAGGAGAGGGGGGCGGTGCCTTCTCTCTCTCCACCTTCCTTTCCCCTCCTAGTAGGAGTAGGAAAGAGAGGAGTCCTACTCCTACTAGGAGGAGGACTCCTCCTGGCGCGCCTACAGGGGCCGGTCGGCCTCCCCCTTGCTCCTTTATATACGGGGGCAGGGGCACCTCTAGACACACAAGTTGATCTGTTGATCTTTCCCAGCCGTGTGAGGTGCCCCCCTCCACCATAATCCACCTCGATCATATCGTAGCGGTGCTTAGGTGAAGCCCTCCGTCGGTAGAATCATCATCACTGTCATGATGCCGTCGTGCTGACAGAACTCTCCCGTGAAGCTCTGCTGGATCGGAGTTCGTGGGATGTCATCGAGCTGAACGTGTGCTGAACTCGGAGGTGCCGTGCGTTCGGTACTTGGATCGGTCAGATCGTGAAGACATACAACTACATCAACCGCGTTGTGCTAACGCTTCCGCTTTCGGTCTACGAGGGTACGTGGACACACTCTCGCCTCTCGTTGCTATGCATCACCATGATCCTATGTGTGCGTAGGAATTTTTTTGAAATTACTACGTTCCCCAACAGTCGCATCTGAGCCAGGTTTATGTGTAGATGTTATATGCACGAGTAGAACACAAGTGAGTTGTGGATGATACAAGTCATACTACTTACCAGCATGTCACACCTTGGTTCGGCGGTATTGTTGGATGAAGCAGCCTGGACCGACATTACGTGTACGCTTACGCGAGACTGGTTCTACCGACGTGCTTTGCACACAGGTGGCTGGCGGGTGTCAGTTTCTCCAACTTTAGTTGAATCGAGTGTGCTATGCCCGGTCCTTGAGAAGGTTAAAACAGCACTAACTTGACAAACTATCATTGTGGTTTTGATGCATAGGTAAGAACAGTTCTTGCTCAGCCCATAGCAGCCTTGTAAAACTTGCAACAACAAAGTAGAGGACGTCTAACTTGTTTTTGCTGGGCATGTTGTGATGTGATATGGTCAAGACATGATGCTATATTTTATTGTATGAGATGATCATGTTTTGTAACCGAGTTATCGGCAACTGGCAGGAGCCATATGGTTGTCGCTTTATTGTATGTAATGCAATCGCCCTGTAATGGCTTCACTTTATCACTAAGTGGTAGCGATAGTCGTAGAAGCAATATTTGGCGAGACGACAACGATGCTACGATGGAGATCAAGGTGTCACACCGGTGATGATGGTGATCATGACGGTGCTTCGGAGATGGAGATCACAAGCACAAGATGATGATGGCCATATCATATCACTTATATTGATTGCATGTGATGTTTATCTTTTATGAATCTTGATCAGCACCAAGGCTCCATGGGCACCGCATAACAACATACATTGTTCCCTTTGTCATCGGTATGTTACTTGCCCGAGATTTGATCGTCGGTATCTCAATACCTAGTTCAATCTCTTTATCGGCAAGTCTCTTTACTCGTTCCATAATGCATCATCCCGCAACTAACTCATTAGTCACATTGCTTGCAAGGCTTATAGTGATGTGCATTACCGAGAGGGCCCAGAGATACCTCTCCGACAATCGGAGTGACAAATCCTAATCTCGATCTATGACAACTCAACAAGTACCATTAGAGACACCTGTAGAGCACCTTTATAATCACCCAGTTATGTTGTGACGTTTGGTAGCACACAAAGTGTTCCTCCGGTAATCGGAAGTTGCATAATCTCATAGTCATAGGAACATGTATAAGTCATGAAGAAAGCAATAGCACTAAACTAAAAGATCAAGTGCTAAGCTAACGGAATGGGTCAAGTCAATCACATCATTCTCTTAATGATGTGATCCCGTTTATCAAATGACAACTCATGTCTATGGTTAGGAAACATAACCATCTTTGATCAACGAGCTAGTCAAGTAGAGGCATACTAGTGACACTTTGTTTGTCTATGTATTCACACGTGTATTATGTTTCCGGTTAATACAATTCTAGCATGAATAATAAACATTTATCGTGAAATAAGGAAATAAATAATAACTTTATTATTGCCTCTAGGGCATATTTCCTTCAGAAAGTTACTCAGTTTCCTCGTTTCCGAACGTGGGATCGATGCTAACCTAGAGAAAGTTGGCACAATACTCCGAATGAAAGGCCCTGTGTGCATACACGACGTTCAGAAGCTTACAGGTTGTTTGGCCGCCTTGAGTCGATTCATCTCTCGTCCCAGTGAAAAGGCATTGCCTCTTTACCGATTGATGAAGACCCTGCTTTCCACCCAGCCGGTGCTCGCTGCTCCAATCCTGCAAAGAACCTTTACTGTTTTATATTGCAGCCACTGGACAAGTTGTCAGTACAGTACTCACGGTCGAGGGGGAAGAAGAAGGTAAAGCCTATATGGTTCAATGCCAGTGTACTATATATCTGAAGTCTTAACTCCGTCAAATCAGAGATATCCGCATTATCAGAAGCTTGTCTATGGAATTTACTTGACTTTAAAGAAGGTTGCACACTATTTTTCAGATCACTCTATCACAGTCGTCAGTGATGCTCCATTGTCAGAAATTTTGAACAACAGTGACGCAACTGGTCGAGTGGTAAAATGGGCAATTGAACTCCTTCCATTGGATATCAAGTTTGAGGCAAAGAAAGCAATCAAGTCCCAGGCAATAGCAGATTTCCTCGTCGAGTGGATTGAACAACAGCAATCGACTCAAATCCACTCGGGAAATTGGACTATGTTTTTTGATGGATCCAAGATGTTGAATGGTTCTGGCACTGGAGTAGTTCTGATATCCCCGTGAGGTGACAAACTCAGTTATGTCCTTCAGATTCACTTTGATTCCTCCAACAATGAAGCTGAATGCGAAGCACTTCTGTATGGGTTGCGAATGGCCATTTCACTCGGCGTCCGTCGCCTAATGGTCTAAAGTGACTCAGATTTGGTGGTCAATCAAGTGATGAAGAAGTGGGACATCAGAAGCCTAGCTATGACTGGTTATTGCAATGTAGTAAGAAAGCTGGAAAAGAAGATTGAAGGGCTAGAGCTCCACCACATTTCCCGACTGAAGAACCAGGCAGCGGATGACCTAGAAAAAATAGGTTCCAAGCGGGAGCCCATTCCTAGCAATGTGTTTTTGGAGCATCTTCACACACCATCAGTTCAAGAGGATCCCTTCACAGAAGATCCCCCGCAACCTAAGAGTTCTACTAATCCGACTGAATTTGAAATCCCGGCCATGGTCGACCTAATCATGGAAGTTTTGGTCGTCCTTCCTGACTAGACAGTGCCGTATATCGCATATATTCTTAGAAAAGAACTTCCAGAAGACGAAGATGAAGCACGACAGATTGTCCGTCGATCTAAAGCCTTCACTGTGATAAGTGGTCGACTATACAGGGAAAGTGTGACTGGAGTTGTCCAGCGATGCATTACCCCAGAGGATGGTCGAATGATTCTTAATGATATCCACTCCGGGACCTGTGGTCACCATGCGTCCTCTCGGACAATCGTGGCCAAAGCATACCGAGCAGGTTTTTACTGGCCGTGAGCAAATGAAATGGCAAAGGAAATGGTCGACAAGTGTGAGGGCTGCCAGTTCTACTCCAACATGTCTCACAAGCCTGCTTCAGCCTTGAAGACCATTCCACTTGTCTGGCCATTTTCTATTTGGGGTTTGGATATGGTTGGACCCTTGAGGACTGGCAGAAGTGGTTTCACCCACTTGCTTGTTGCAGTCGACAAGTTCACTAAATCGATTGAAGCCAAACCCATCAAGAATCTCAATTCGAGAACTGCCGTCAGCTTCATCAAAGAGTTAACATTCAGATATGGAGTCCGGCACAGCATCATCACGGACAACGGTTCGAACTTTGATTCAGATAAGTTTAGAGCTTTATGCGCTTCCCAGGGCACCCGAGTCGACTACGCTTCAGTCGATCACCGTTAGTCGAATGGACAAGCAGACAGAGCAAATGGTTTGATCTACAAGTGTTGAAGCCTAAATTGATGCGAGACCTCAAACATGCGGCTGGTGCCTGTGTAGATGAGTTACCATCAGTACCGTGGGGTCTAAGAACAACGCCAAATCGGTCGACTGGACAGACTCCCTTCTTCCTGGTTTATGGAGCCGAGGCCGTGCTGCCGACTGATTTACTCCATAATGCCCCACGAGTGGAGCTCTTTTCAACAAGCCCGTCAAGATGTTGTTGATCTTTTAGAAGAAGAGAGAGAGATGGCCTGATTAGGTCAACCATCTATCAGCAAGACCTTTGTCAATTCCATGCTAGGAACGTAAGAGGTCGAGCATTTCAGGAGGGGGACCTGGTTCTCTGAGTGGATTAGCAACGACCTATACGACGTGGAACACAAGAAAGACGAGCCGCGCGCCTGGAATGCGTAGCTTCTCCGCCATTTTAACACTTAAGCATTCAGACTGTCCAGATGTAATAAGAAGTACCTTTTAGTTTGTTTATCAAAGACATGGTTTTACAGTCTCCTAAATGATTGTTATTACTTATGCATGTGTCCAAAATCCCCAACTGGGTGGCTTAGCCGTGAATCTGATTCGCCTAAGTTTAAAAAAACTACCGAGTGGAGAGCAATCCTCCCACTCGGGGGCTTAGCTGCAGTCCCGTACTCGCCTAAGTTTAAAAAATCCTACCGAGTGGAGAGCAATCCTCCCACTCGGGGGCTTAGCTGTAATCCCGTACTCGCCTAGGTTTAAAAAAATCCTACCGAGTGGAGAGCAATCCTCCCACTTGGGGGCTTAGCTATAGTCCCGTACTCGCCTAGGTTTAAAAAAATCCTACTGAGTGGAGAGCAATCTCCCACTCGGGGGCTTAGATGCAGTCCCGTACTCGCCTAAGTTTAAAAAATCCTGCCGAGTGGAGAGCAATCCTCCCACTCGGGGGCTTAGCTGTAGTCCCGTACTCGCCTAAGTTTAAAAAATCCTACCGAGTGGAGAGAAATCCTCCCACTCGGGGGATTAGCTGCAGTCTCGTACTCGCCTAACTTTAAAAAAGCCTACCAAGTGGAGAGCAATCCTCCCACTCTGGGGCTTATCTGCAGTCTCGGACTCGCCCAAAGTTTAAGAAATCCTACCGAGTGGAGAGCAATCCTCCCACACGGAGGCTTAACTGCAGTCCCGTACTCGCCTAAGTTTAAAAAATCCTACCGAGTGGAGAGCAATCCTTCCACTCAGGGGCTTAGCTGCAGCCCCGTACTCGCCTAAGTTTAAAAAAATCCTACCGAGTGGAGATCAATCCTCCCACTCAGGGGCTTAGATGCAGTCTCGTACTCGCCCAAGTTTAAAAAATCCTACCGAGTGGAGAGCAATCCTCCCACTCGGGGGCTTAGCTGCAGTCCCGTACTCACCTAAGTTTAAAAAATCCTATCGAGTGGAGAGAAATCCTCCCACACGGAGGCTTAGCTGCAGTTCCGTACTCACCTAAGTTTCAAACATGCTACGACCTGCCCCGCAAAGACGACGAGGTGTAGGTCGACTGTGACCTTATCCTTAGAGCTGCGGCACAAATACAATGTCCGCTCCATCCTGATCCGCAAGGACGACGAGGTGCAGGTCGACCATGACCTTATCCTCAGAGCTGCGGCACAAATACAATGTCCGCTCCATCCTGATCCGCAAGGATGACGAGGTGCAGGTCGACCGTGACCTTATCCTCAGAGCTGCGGCACAAATACAATGTCCGCTCCATCCCGATCCGCAAGGATGATGAGGAGCAGGTCGACCGCGACCTTATCCTCAGAAGTTGTGGCACAAGTACAATGTGCGCTCCATCCCTATCCGCAAGGACGACGAGGTGCAAGTCATGGACGGCACCGAGTGCCCTTGTTCATGATCCACTCGACTGAGCTGCACCATGGAGTCAGTAGCAATTCAGACTGAAGAATCAAATTCCACTGAGAGCCAAGAGATTCAAAAACAACGAAGTTCAGATAAATCCTATGAGGTTTCAGACAGCAGATTAAAGTACCCGGGCATTGATAACCCACAACTATAGGGGAACGCAACAGTTTTCGAGGGTAGAGTATTCAACCCAAATTTATTGATTCGACACAAGGGGAGCTGAAGAATATTCTCAAGTATTAGCAGCTAAGTTGTCAATTCAACTACACCTGGAAACTTAATATCTGCAGCAAAGTATCTAGTAGCAAAGTAATATGATAGTAGTGGTAACGGTAGCAAAAGGTAATGATAGAAGAAGTAATGTTTTTGGTATTTTGTAGTGATGATAGCAATAGCAACGGAAAATTAAATAAGCGAAGAACAATATATAGAAATCTTGTACGCAATGGATCGGTGATAGAGAATTATGCCGGATGCGGTTCATCATGTAACAGTCATAACCTAGGGTGACATAGAACTAGCTCCAATTCATCAATGTAATGTAGGCATGTATTCCAAATATAGTCATACGTGCTTATGGAAAATAACTTGCATGACATCTTTTGTCCTACCCTCCCGTGGCAGCGGGGTCCTAGCGGAAACTAAGGGATATTAAGGCCTCCTTTTAATAGAGTATCGGACCAAAGCATTAACACATAGTGAATACATGAACTCCTCAAACTACGGTCATCACTGGTAAGTATCCCGATTATTGTCACTTCGGGGTTAACGGATCATAACACATAATAGGTGACTATAGACTTGCAAGATAGGATCAAAAACTCTCATATATTGATGAAAACATAATAGGATCAGATCTGAAATCATGGCACTCGGGCCCTAGTGACAAGCATTAAGCATAGCAAAGTCATAGCAACATGAATCTCAGAACATAGTGGATACTAGGGATCAAACCCTAACAAAACTGACTCGATTACATGATAAATCTCATCCAACCCGTCACCGTCCAGCAAGCCTACGATGGAATTACTCACGCACGGCGGTGAGCATCATGAAATTGGTGATGGAGGATGGTTGATGATGACGATGGCGACGGATTCCCCTCTCCGAAGCCCCGAACGGACTCCAGATCAGCCCTCCCGAGAGGTTTTAGGGCTTGGCGGCGGCTCCGTATTGTAAAAGGCGATGAATCCTTCTCCTTTATTTTTTTCTCTCCGAAACCAAATACATAGAGTTGGAGTTGAGGTCGAAGGAGCTCCAGGGGGCCCACGAGGTAGGGGGCGCGCCCTAGGGGGGCAGGCGTGCCCCCCACCCTCATGGAAAGTTGGTGGGCCCCCTGGTCTTCATCTTTTGCAAGGATTTTTTATTATTTCCAAATAGATGTTCCGTGAAGTTTCAGGTCATTCCGAGAACTTTTGTTTCTCCACATAAATAACACCATGGCAATTCTGCTGAAAACAGCGTTAGTCCAGGTTAGTTCCATTCAAATCATGTAAGTTAGAGTCCAAAACAAGGGCAAAAGTGTTTGGAAAAGTAGATACGATGGAGACGTATCAACTCCCCCAAGCTTAAACATTTGCCTGTCCTCAAGCAATTCATTTGATAAACTGAAAGTGATAAAGAAAAACTTTTACAAACTTTGTTTGCTCTTGTTGTTGTAAATATGTAAAGCCAGCATTCAAGTTTTCAGCAAAGATTATGAACTAACCATATTCACAATAACACATAGGTCTGATGTTTACTCATATCAATGGCATAATCAACTAGCGAGCAATAATAATAAATCTCGGATGGCAAGACTTTCTCAAAACAATCATAATATGATATAACCAGATGGTATCTCACTAGCCCTTTCTGAGACTGCAAAACATAAATGCAGAGCACCTTTAAAGATCAAGGACTGACTAGACATTGTAATTCATGGTAAAAGAGATCCAGTCAAGTCATACTCAATGTAAATTAACAGTAATGAATGCAAATGACAGCGTTGCTCTCCAACTGGTGCTTTTTAATAAGAGGATGATGACTCAACATGAAAGTAAATAGATAGGCCCTTCGCAGAGGGAAGCAGGGATTTGTAGAGGTGCTAGAGCTCGGTTTTGAAATAGAGGTGAATAATATTTTGAGTGGTATACTTTCATTGTCAACATAACAACCAAGAGATGGGGATATCTTCCATGCTACACACATTATAGGCGGTTCCCAAACAGAATGGTAAAGTTTATACTCCCCCTCCACCAACAAGCATCAATCCATGGCTTGCTCGAAACAACGAGTGCCTCCAACTAACAAGAGTCCTAGGGGGAGTTTCCTTTGCAATTATTTTGATTTGATTTGCATAAAGCATGGGACTGGGCATCCCGGTGACCAGCCCTTTTCTTGTGAGTGAGGAGCGGAGTCCACTCCTCTTGAGAATAACCCGCCTAACATGGAAGATACGGACAGCCCTAGTTGATACATGAGCTACTCGAGTATACAAAACAGGATATTTATTTGAAGGTTTAGAGTTTGGCACATACAAATTTACTTGGAACGGCAGGTCGATACCATATATAGGTAGGTATGGTGGACTCATATGGAACAACTTTGGGGTTTATGGAGTTGTATGCACAAGCAGTATTCCTGCTTAGTACAGGTGAAGGCTAGCAAAAGACTGGGAAACGACCAGCTAGAGAGCGACAACAGTCATGAACATGCATTAAAATTAATCAACACCGAATGCAAGCATGAGTAGGATATAATCCACCATGACCATAAATATCGTGAAGGCTATGTTGATTTTGTTTCAACTACATGCATGAACATGTGCCAAGTCAAGTCACTTAAATCATTTAGAGGAGGATACCACCCTATCATACCACATCACAACCATTTTAATAGCATGTTGGCATGCAAACCATTATAAGCTCCTAGCTAATCAAGCATGGCACAAGAAACTGTGATCTCTAGTTGTCATTGCAAACATGTTTAGTCATAATAGGCTGAATCAGGAACGATGAACTAATCATATTTACAAAAACAAAAGAGGTCGAGTTCATACCAGCTTTTCTCATCTCAGTCGGTCCATCATATATCGTCATAATTGCCTTTCACTTGCACGACCGAATGATATGAATAATAATAATAGTGCGCGTGCATTAGACTAAGACGGAATCTGCAAGCATTCAATAAACTGGAGAAGACAAGGCAATATGGGCTCTTTTGTCATATCAACAATAATGCATATAAGAGCCACTTCAACAATTTAATCATGGTCTTCTCCTATTGACCCCCAAAGAAAAGAAATAAAACTATTTACACGGGAAAGCTCCCAACAAGCAAAAGAAGAAAAGGAAATCTTTTTGGGTTTTCTTTTAATTACTACTACAAGCATGTAAATTAAAACTAGCTAAAAGCAACAACTAATTTTTTTGTTTTTTCTTAAGGTTTATTAAACACACAAGAAGAAAGCATAAAAAGGGAAATAAACTAGCATGGATGATACAATGAAGAAGTATGAGCACCGACATCTAGCAATGAGTGTGTGAACATAAATGTAATGTCGGTGGGAAATACGTACTCCCCCAAGCTTAGGCTTTTGGCCTAAGTTGTTCTATGGTGACGGCTGGCCTAGCAGATATCCATAATAATAGTTGGGGTCGTACTGCGAAGAAGAAGACTCTGATTGCCACTGGTTTGCAATCATCTCCGGATCCCACTGGTAATTAGACTGTCGTGGAGGATCAACTTGTGGTTCTGACTCTGGCTCTACGGCCGATGCAGGGTTCCGGTAGGCGTGAATATCCTCCGGCGAGACGAGGTACTGGCCTGCAGATAAATCAAACAAGGAAGGAGCAGGCAAGGTAATAGTCTCCGGATGATGTTTATCAAAGAACAATTTGTATTTAAGCTCCCCTTCCCTATTCTTTATAATGAAATCATGTGCTACCATACTCTTATAATCTAAATAAACACGAGGCAGCAATTTTTCTTCCTTCTCATAATGCCTAATAGGTATGTTAAAATGTGCAGCTAGGCGTGAAGCATAGATGCCTCCAAAGATGGGGCCCTTTGTACGGTTCAGACTTGACCGTTTAGCAATAATACCGCCCATACTAACAGAGTTATCACCAAAAAATCCGTGGAACAAAATAATAATATCAGGAACACTAAGGTTTCCACAGTTTCCGTGACCAATTAAGCAACGACTAGCAAATATTGTAAAGTAGCGTAAAATAGGAAAATGTATGCTAGTGATTCGTGCATCAGAAACCTTCCTCGTTTCCCCTACGGTGATTGTATCAATAAACCCATCCACATCGTCACGATGTGGTTCCTCTATTTTTTCCCTCGAAAGGGATCAAACAAACCCGACAAAAATCATAAAGTGACATCTTCTTAACCACATCATATAAATGAAACTCTACTGAAGGAGGTGATTCCCTAGGATAATAGTAGAAGTTTTGCACAAAAGTATTGGTGAGTAAGAGATACTGTTCGCACTGGTCGTGGAGGAAGTCGGTGAGGCCTGCATTTTTAGCTAATTCATAAAAATCCTCATAAATCCCGGTTGCTATTAAGAATTCATCGGAGGGCCATTCACACGGCCTAACCTCCGCGGTGCGAGGCAAATTATATTTGGGCTTCATTGCTTCTTCATTTTGCTTTTCCTTCGAGTTTTGGCTCGATGAGCCCCTCAAAAATCTCTTCATTATTCTCTGAAAATTCTGAAAAAAATTAGTAACTTCAAAATAAAAGTGGACCAAACTCAGAAAAATTGATAGAAACTACTCCTACAAGTGCCTAGAGCCTATATCATGCATCAAAACTACTTGGAACCATATAATTTTGACATGCAAGCTCAAGAACATGGTCACCTAGGCTGCACAAATTTGCAATGAATAAAGCACTAGAACTAAAACTAATTGTACCAATGGAGGAGTCACATACCAAGGAACAATCTCCCCAAGCAGTTTTGTCAGAGGTGCTTTGAGCAAGGAGATCGAAAATGGCATCAAAATGAGCTTAGACTCGGGTTTGAGCTGGATATTCGTGTTTGTGGGAGGAAGGAGTGTGTGGGTGCAAGGATAAGTGGAGGAGGGCCACCGCGGGCCCACGAGGCAGGGGGCACGCCCAGGGGGTAGGGTGCGCCCCTGACCCTCGTGGCTAGGTGCTAGCTCCTCCTGCTGTGTTCTTAGTGCCAAATATTCTCAAATATTCTAGAAAAAACATATTTAAATTTCAGGGCATTTGGAGAACTTTTATTTTCGGGGTATTTTTATATTGCACGGATAATTCAGATAACAGACAGAAAATACTATTTTTATTTTATTTAATATAAATAACAGAAAGTAAAAGTGGGGTACAGACGGTTGTGCCTTCTAGTTTCATCCATCTCATGCTCATCAAAAGGAATCCACTAACAAGGTTGATCAAGTTTTGTTAACGAACTCATTCCGAATAACATGGAACCGGAGAAATTTTGAATAGCACTATGTTACCTTAACGGGGATATGCACATCCCCAATAATAAAATATCATATTTCTTCTTGACAGTAGGAAGAGGAAATTCAAAACCTCCAAATATAATCGATGGAATTTTTCCAATAGAGTTGATACTATGAACTTGAGGTTGTTTCCTCGGAAAGTGTACCGTATGCTCATTACCATTAACATGAAAAGTGACATTGCCTTTAGTGCAATCAATAACAGCCCCTGCAGTATTCAAAAAGGGTCTTCCAAGAATAATAGACATACTATCGTCCTCGGGAATATCAAGAATAACAAAGTCCGTTAAAATAGTAACGTTTGCAACTACAACAGGCACATCCTCACAAATACCGACAGGTATAGCAGTTGATTTATCAGCCATTTTAAAAGATATTTCAGTAGGTGTCAACTTATTCAAATCAAGTCTACGATATAAAGAGAGAGGCATAACACTAACACCGGCTCCAAGATCACATAAAGTAGTTTTAACATAGTTTCTTTTAATGGAGCATGGTATAGTGGGTACTCCTGGATCTCCAAGTTTCTTTGGTATTCCACCCTTAAAAGTATAATTAGCAAGCATGGTGGAAATTTCAGCTTCTGGTATCTTTCTCTTATTTGTAACAATTTATTTCATATACTTAGCATTCATTTTAAGCATATCAGTTAACCGCATACGCAAAAAGATAGGTCTAATCATTTCAGCAAAGCGCTCAAAATCCTCATCATCCTTTTTCTTGGATGGTTTCGGAGGAAAAGGCATGGGTTTCTGAACCCATGGTTCTCTTTCTTTACCATGTTTCCTAGCAAAAAAGTCTTTCTTATCATAACGTTGATTCTTTGATTGTGGGTTATCAAGATCAACATCAGGTTCAATTTCTACATCATTATCATTACTAGGTTGAGCATCATCATGAACATTTTTATTAACATTATCACTAGTTTTAGGTCATTACCAGATTGTGTTTCAGCATCGGAAATAGAAATATCATTTGGATTCTTAGGTGTTTCAGTAATAGGTTCAATAGAAGCATGCAAAGTCCTATCATTTTTCTTTTTCTTCCTTTTAGAAGAACTAGGTGCATCTATATTATTTCTCTGAGAATCTTGCTCAATTCTCTTAGGGTGGCCTTCAGGATACAAATGTTTCTGACTCATTCTACCAGTTCTAGTAGCCACTCTAACAGCATAATCATTATTCTTACTATTCAATTCATTAAGCAAATCATTTTGAGCTTTAAGTACTTGTTCTACTTGAGTGGTAACCATAGAAGCATGTTTACTAATAAGTCTAAGTTCACCTTTAACATTATCCATATAATCACCCCAAGTGTTCAAGCATATTTGAATTGTATTTCAATTGTCTACCAAAATAAGCATTAAAGTCTTCTTGCTTAGCCATAAATTTATCAAACTCATCTAAGCATGGGCTAGCAAACTTCGTAAATGGGATTTCAGCTTTATCATATCTATAGAGAGAATTTACCTTTACTACCTGTGTCGGGTTATTAAGACCATGAGTTTCTTCAATAGGTAATGGATTAAGACCATGTATTTCTTCAATAGGAGGTAAATTCTTAACATCTTTAGCTTTAATACCTTTGTCTTTCATAGATTTCTTTGCCTCTTGCATACCTTCAGGACTGAGAAATAGAACATCTCTCTTCTTCGGGGTTGGTTTAGGAATAGGCTCAGGAAGTGTCCAATTATTTTCATTTGTCATCATATTATTCAATAGAATTTCAGCTTCATCCGGTGTTCTTTCCCTGAAAACAGAACTAGCACAACTATCCAGGTAATCTCTGGAAGCATCGGTTAGTCCATTATAAAAGATATCAAGTATTTCATTTTTCTTAAGAGGATGATCAGGCAAAGCATTAAGTAATTGGAGAAGCCTCCCCCAAGCTTGTGGGAGACTCTCTCCTTCAATTTGCACAAAATTATATATATCCCTTAAAGCAGCTTGTTTCTTATGAGCAGGGAAATATTTAGCAGAGAAGTAATAAATCATATCCTGGGGACTACGCACACAACCAGGATCAAGAGAATTAAACCATATCTTAGCATCACCCTTTAATGAGAACGGAAATATTTTAAGGATATAAAAGTAGCGAGTTCTCTCATCATTAGTGAACAGGGTGGCTATATCATTTAATTTAGTAAGATGTGCCACAACGGTTTCAGATTCATAGCCATGAAAAGGATCAGATTCAACCAAAGTAATTATATCAGGATCAACAGAGAATTCATAATCCTTATCAGTAACACAGATAGGTGAAGTAGCAAAAGCAGGGTCAGGTTTCATTCTAGCATTAAGAGATTGCTGCTTCCATTTAGATAATAATTTCTTAAGATCACTTCTATTATTACGAGCAAGAATAGCTCTAGCAGATTCTTCATCCAGAACATAACCCTCAGGAACAACAGGCAATTCATAAGTATTAGGGGGAGAGTCTTCATCATCACTATCTTCAATATAATCAGTTTCAATAATTTCATTCTCTCTAACCCTAGAAAGTTGTTCATCAAGAAATTCACCAAGTGGCACAGTAGTATCAAGTGTAGAAGTAGTTTCATCATAAGTATCATGCATAGCAGAAGTGGCATCATCAATAACATGCGACATATCAGAACGAATAGCAGAAGTAGGTTTAGGTGTCACAAGCTTACTCAAAACAGAAGGTGAATCAAGTGCAGAGCTAGATGGCAGTTCCTTACCTCCCCTCGTAGTTGAGGAATAAATCTTGGTTTTTGGATCTCTCAAGTTCTTCATAATGATAAGCAGATATAAATCCCAAGTGACTCAAAGAATAGAGCTATGCTCCCCGGCAACGGTGCCATAAAATAGTCTTGATAACCCACAAGTATAGGGGATCGCAACAGTTTTCGAGGGTATAGTATTCAACCCAAATTTACTGATTCGACACAAGGGGAGCCAAAGAATATTCTCAAGTATTAGCAGCTGAGTTGTCAATTCAACCACACCTGGAAACTTAATATCTGCAGCAAAGTATTTAGTAGCAAAGTAATATGATAGTAGTGGTAACGGTAGCAAAAGGGAATGATAGCAAAAGTAATGTTTTTGGTATTTTGTAGTGATGATAGCAATAGCAACGGAAAAGTAAATAAGCGAAGAACAATATACAGAAAGCTCGTAGGCAATGGATCAGTGATAGAGAATTATGATGGATGCGGTTCATCATGTAACAGTCATAACCTAGGGTGACACAGAACTAGCTCCAATTCATCGATGTAATGTAGGCATGTATTCCGAATATAGTCATACGTGCTTATGGAAAATAACTTGCATGACATCTTTTGTCCTACCCTCCCGTGGCAGCGGGGTCCTAGCGGAAACTAAGGGATATTAAGGACTCCTTTTAATAGAGTACCGGACCAAAGCATTAACACATAGTGAATACATGAACTCCTCAAACTACGGTCATCACTGGTAAGTATCCCGATTATTGTCACTTCGGGTTTAACGGATCATAACACATAATAGGTGACTATAGACTTGCAAGATAGGATCAAGAACTCTCATATATTGATGAAAACATAATAGGTTCAGATCTGAAATCATGGCACTCGGGCCCTAGTGACAAGCATTAAGCATAGCAAAGTCATAGCAACATCAATCTCAGAACATAGTGGATACTGGGGATCAAACCCTAACAAAACTAACTCGATTACATGATAAATCTCATCCAACCCATCACCGTCCAGCAAGCCTACGATGGAATTACTCACGCACGGCGGTGAGCATCATGAAATTGGTGATGAAGGATGGTTGATGATGACGATGGCGACGGATTCCCCTCTCCGGAGCCCCGAATGGACTCCAGATTAGCCCTCCCGAGAGGTTTTAGGGCTTGGCGGCGGCTCCATACCGTAAAACGCGATGAATCCTTCTCCTTTATTTTTTCTCTCCGAAACCAAATATATAGAGTTGGAGTTGAGGTCGGAGGAGCTCCAGGGGGCCCACGAGGTAGGGGGCGCGCCCTAGGGGGGAAGGCGCGCCCCCCACCCTCATGGACAGGTGGTGGGCCCCTGGTCTTCATCTTTTGCAAGGATGTTTTATTATTTCCAAATAGACGTTTCGTGAAGTTTCAGGTCATTCCGAGAACTTCGGTTTCTGCACATAAATAACACCATGGCAATTCTGCTGAAAACAGCGTCAGTCCGGGTTAGTCCCATTCAAATCATGTAAGTTGGAGTCCAAAACAAGGGCAAAAGTGTTTGGAAAAGTAGATACGACGAAGACGTATCAAGCATCCGGACCGAAGGAGTTTTAACTGTTACAAAACCACTCGGCAAACCGAGGCAAATTTAATAAGATCATAAAAGTTTGTTCACTCCGTAGGAGGGGGACTGGCAGGCTGGACGAACTCATCCAGGTCGATTCCATCTGCAATTCGAGTAGCGGCAGCAATGAAGGTCTCCATGAAAGACTGGAAGTCGATTCTCTTGGTGTTGGCAACCTTGATTTCTGCTAGCTTTTCTTCGTTAGCCTCCTTACAATGGACTCGAACAAGTGACAGAGCTACGTCAGCACCGCATCGAGCAGATGACTTCTTCCATTCCTGCACTCGACCGGGGATCTCATTGAGTCGAGTCATCAAGGACTCGAGGTCATTTTGGGGCGTCTCCTTCGGCCAAAGCGCCAGGTCGATCCGTGACACCACAACCTTCAGGCGAGCGAGGTAGTCTGTGACGCTGGCAAGACGGGATTCCAGGCGGAGCACATTCATAGAAGCTTCATCATTGACAGGGGAATTGATAGGGTCCAAGCTCGTCTCGATTCGCCCAGTTTCTTCCTCAAAGTTTTGACAGAATTCTGCAACCACAAAGAGCCAATGAGTCGACCGATTTATGTTGACTTGACGACAGCAAAACAGTCGGAGAAGGAAAGATACCTTCAATCGTAAGGAATAACTTCTTGGCGAGTGCTCCCAGATAGGCCTCCAGGTCACTTCTCTTACGAGAAATGCCTTCAATCTTGTCATTCAAAGCTACCTTGCCTTTCGTCAAACGGGTCACTTCTTGATTGGCCTCGGTAAGAGACGTCTTCAACTTGGCATTGTCTTCCTCGAGCGCCCCGACAGAAGCTAGCTTCTTATCAGCGAGTGTTGTTTTTTCCCGAGCCTCCTTCTGCGCTGCGGCAAGATCAAGATCCTTCTGTGTTAGAGCCTGTCTCATTTTCTCTAAATATATATATACAACAAACAAGAACTCAGTTCAGAGAGAAGAATGAGGAGGTGACTAGAGAAACAATCCAGTTACACAGTCGACAAGTTGTTACCTTCCATAATAGCTGCTTCGTCTTTGGCCTTCTGCAAGTTCTGCTTGGCCAAATCCAGGTCAAGGTTGAGCAGTCTATGCTTCTCTTCGAATTCAACAAACTTGGAGATGAGCTCACAAGATTTCTGAAGTTAGTAAAATATACATCAGTGGACAGAATCAAAGATTATTCGCTTCTGAGTGAAAAGAACTTTAAGACTACTGCAGAATCAAACATTCAACAGTAGTCTCGGGGACTACACCTAGTGGGTGCACTTAGCATTCCCCCACTGGTCCATGTTCCACTCAACATGGCCCGCCCAGACCGAGTGGAAAGAAAAGAAAAAAAATGGCGACAGTTATTCTCAGACCCCAACCGACTGCCTGCAGTCGACCATGGTCTCGGGGACTACACCCAGTGGGTGCACTCAGTGTGCCCCCACTGGTTCAGGTTCCACTCGACATGGTCCACCCAGACTGAGTGGAAGAATTGAACAACAAGATATTTTCATCAAGTCCCCCGCCGAATAACACATTCGACGACGGCCTCGGGGACTACACCAAGTGGGTGCACTCTGCGTGCCCCTACTAGTCCAAAATTACAATTGACATAACCTAGTCGACTCAATTGGAAGAACTACTCAGCATAAATTGAAACACCCAGTGGGTGTACAGATGCGAAGAACAGACTCAATTGGAAGATTTCGGGTAGCATATCCTAACAGAACAAGCATCAAGATAGGAGTTCATTCGGAAACCAACATACCTGGACATTGGCTCGGAGAGATGCACTGGCATCATAGGCAGCTAGGCTATTCTCGTGCACTTTCTTCACCCGCTCCATCATCAGGCATGCTTGGCGTATGGCTTCTGTAGCAGCACTTGCCTGGTCCTCCGGAACATGATGGGTGGCGAAGAACAGAGATTGCGGTTCAGTCGCAGCAGCCTGAGAATCTGAGGCGTGATGTTGGACAGATGAAGCAGGGACTGGCATAGTCGACGATGAAGGGCGTTCACTTGACACTGGAACAACAAAGGTAACAGAAGCCCGGTTCACGTCTCCAGGCTGCTGAATCAGTGGGTCCGTCACTGGCACCGATTGAGACGTCTGGCCAACGAATGCCTTCTTGCTCGAAGCCCTACCCCTCCTTTCCATGGCCCTCTGTGGCACGTCTTCGTCGTCATTTGGAAGTTCAATGACATTGGGTGGAGCTACAAAGCAATCTATTACAGAAGTTGAGCCGACCATCAAAACGGCTGATAAAGTAATGACAAAATGACAAAAGTTATACCCGTGTGGGATGTGACTGCGTCTTCCATCTCCTCGTCGGCATCATCTTGGTATATAGAAGTCCTGGAAGTAGCACTGCAAATTTCAGAATTCACTCGGTTAAAGCGGGAAAGTGAATCGACCAAAGTTCAAGTCGTGCTGAAACTAAGAGGTCTAGCTCAGTGATTACCCAGAAGCGATAGGGATGTCCACTTTGATTTTGGGCAAGGCCTTCCGGGGTTTTGGTGGCACGAATTTGAGTTGCTTCAGAGCTTTCTCATTGGGCGCAGGAGAAGATGTCCTTGTGCGCTTGGAAGTTTGTTCAGTCGGCGGAGTCGCTTTGCCACGGACACTGGCCGGGTCCTGCCTCTGCTTGGAGCGTCTTTTCATGCAAGGAGGGGAGTCGACTTCTCACCACTACTCAAGTCCTCACTCTCCTCGTCTCCCCTTCCGTCAGAATGCCACTCGCCACTGTCGCCTCCACTCACCTCTCCCTCATCCTCCTGCTCCCCATTGGGCATTGCCGGGGTACTGATCCACGGGCACCTATGGGACCGGTGGACCGGGTCCCTTAGGGTTCGGCGGGGGCGGAGGTCGTGCAAAGAGCGGATCGAGGCGAAGCACGCGAGCGATTTACCCAGGTTCGGGCCGCACGGAGGCGTAAAACCCTACTCCTGCTTTGTGGATTTGTATTGATTTCTAGCTCGGGAGCGCGGAGTGCTACAGTACACACCGGCGGCTAGCAAGACCGAGCGTGAGCGTCTGGACTGGCTCCTCCCTCTCCACCGTTGCACACGGGCCTCCTTTTATATGCTCAAGGGGTTACCGACATAGGGCAACGGAGGTAAAGGGCAAAAATGGAAAGGTGCTGTAGTAGGCACAGCTAGGTGTTGTAGTAGGCACAGCTACCTGCTACAGTGTTATCATACCTAACCCTGACGGCAGGGGACAAGGGCATTAATTGCCCATCTGTGTCGCCTAAACAGTACCGAAATGGACCGCTAGGGACGCCACCATTTGCCACGATGGTTATCTTGTCAGCGCCTGCTTGCCACCTCGCACCCCTAGCTGCACGGCCCCCTGCCACGTGTGCTTAGGAGGGTCCCAGAGCGACACGTGGTGGGTGTGCTGGAGCGCGGGCATGAAGTGAGGGGTTTCCCGCGGCAAGCGCCTTGACGCGGTTGTTGTCTTGTCGCGTCCGGGAGCTTGTCGCTCACCGGGCCTTGCCGGAACGCGTGGTGTGCCGCGGCAAGTTCCTTGAAATGCCTTGGATGGCCTTCCCGGCAAGCTCCTCTTACCGGGGTCTCGAGATGCTTTTGATAGCCTTCCCGGCAAGCTCCTCTTGCCGGGGTCTGGTCTTCTTCCCGGCCAGCTCCTCTTCCCGGGGTCTTGGTTTGAGTACTTTGTTCTTGAATGGTCTTCAAAGTAGCCGCGGAGGACCTTGGCGGTCACCCGGCAAGCCTTGCCGTGGGATGCTGCGACTGCCCGTGCACAAGTTAGGGGTACTAGGGTAGCCCTACTCTAGTACACCGACAGGAGCCCCCGGGCCTGGGCCAGACACGGTGCCGAGCGCTGTTGGGCCAGGCCCAAAACAGTGCACGGGCACGCGCGGCCTAGGTCATGCCGCGTATCTCTCCGCTTCCACCGCGCACGCCCAGAACGGCACGCGCCAAACGCGGCGTCGTGGGTGACGTGGGCGGCGTGCGCGGGGCTAAGCCCCGCGGGCATGCGTCAGGCCATGATGAAGGGGACGGTTCACGCCCCCCTCCCTAAACGGAGGTAGGCGTGGGGGCGTAGTGCATTTACTGGACGGGGCCGGTGCGCGGTTTCCGAGGCGCCCACTCCCCGCGATCACGGGGTGGGGTGAGGCCGCCTCATCCATCGCCTCGGTTCTGCATCCCCGCCACGCGGCTCCCATGCGCTTGGGGTCGCGGACGGTGGAAGCGGAGAACGATTAGAGGCAGCGGGTCAGGCCCGACTCCCTGCTCTTCCCGTGCCTTGATTCGCTGAGCGGGGCGGCCGAGCCCCCACCTCGCTCCTTTATAAAGAGCGGGAGGGGAGCACAGAAGCCCGCACTCTCTCATCTCCTCCTTTCTTCAGCTTCTGCTCCCCTTTCTCTCATTCGCCATGGAGAAAGGGAACCCTGGCCCTTCATCGGTGGCGGCGAGGGTCGCCGCCAGACAGCGCAGCTCTCCCTCTCCCGCGCCCGTGGTGGCAGAGCCAGCCATAAGGGGAAGAGGGAGGGGGCGAGGTCGTGGACGAGGCCGAGGACGAGGTCGAGGCGCTCGGGGAAGAGGCGGACGGGGCGGTGCGCCAGCTTCGCCTCCGCCGGCGGCTCCTCCCCCCATGGCGGTCCATATAGGGGACGACCCATGCGAGTTCTTCGTCAGGCTGCGCCGGGCGCCTCGTCGTCGCCTCCGGCTTCCAGCTCCGTTTGCGAGCGCGATGGAGTTGGACCCGCCCGAGACACTGAGACTGCACATGAGGGGCTGTGGGATTAGCGGCACGCGAGTCCGCGTTGTTTTCCCAGCCCCTAATGTGATGTATCTTGATCGAGGGTGGAAGACGTTTGCCCGTATCCACAGCCTGATGGAGGGGTTTACCCTCCATTTTAAGTTGATGGAGGGCGATCTCCTCTCCGTCAAGGCCTTCGGGTGCTTCGGCACTCGGGCGAAGTGCTGCGTGGACAGCTCCTCCGATAGTGAAGGCTCCCCCTCGAGCGAGAGCGACGAGGAGGAGAGCGACAGCGATGATGAGGGTAGCGGGCGGCAAGATGGCGGGTCCAACTAGGTGTCGGGCGCCGCCCTGTGCGGCACCGGCGACCCCATCATCCGTGCCGCCGGCTCCTTGAACTCCCTGGGGTCGTCTCCTTGGGCGGCTGGCGTAGGGAGGCCGCGGAAGGGGACGAGGGCTAGCGACAAGGACGTCAGGTCGGAGTACGAGGGCGTGGTGCCCTCGACAGCGTGCTGACGTCCTGCTGCCCCGTCTTCGAGCCCCGCTTCCGGCGCCGCCATCACCGTCCAGCCTTCGGACGGCCCCCGGGATGTTCTCTTGGTGTCTTCTGGCACCCGTAGCTCGTCTAGGCGCCCCTTTTGCCCTTTTCGCCTCCTTGACCTACCTCCTGAAGAGAGGGAGAGGAAAGGGATTACGGGCATCTTATCTTTTTAGTTTGTAAGCCCTCGGGCCTTAGCTGCATCTAAAACTTGTAATCCTCCCTTTCATGTTTTTCATTCTCTATGGACTGTACCTGAGTGGGATGTTTTTTAATGAAAAGGGGATGCTTGCCGGGTTATTTGTCTCGCGGGTTAAACCCACGCCAAGGGGCAAATCCTTGGTATCTCTCGGATAGACATTTCATCTCCCGGCAACAGGCCCTGCCGCCTTCCCACGTCGCTCGACCTTTCTCACGCCTTTGACGGAGGCGGGAACGAGCGCTCGACCTTTCTCACGCCTTTGACAGAGGCGGGAACGAAGTGGGTGCGGCCTCCTCATTTCATCCCTTTGCTGCCGCAACTACGACCAAACTTGGCCCCGGGGATGAGCCCCAGGGCCTAGAGTTGAGGGAGCATGGCAGTTTTCGGGAAGAAACGCGGTTTCGCATTCCCCAGTCCATAAGAGGATGCATGATGAGGGACGAAAGACTTATCTGATATCGCAGCCCCCGGCAACTCTGGCTTGCCGTGGATGAATCTTGGCACTCGCAGCCCCCAGCAACACTGGCTTGCCGGGGCCCAGGTGCCGGCGCGCCCTTCTTCTCCTTTTCGTCCTCAAGCGGTCTGGCCAGGATATGCGAGCCCTGCGGACGAAACAAAAGCAAAGGGACGGACACTCGACCTCTAAGTTAGGGGTTAGCCGCTGTTAGGCACTATCAACCCTAACCAAGGACGAGACTCGACCTAGCATGCATGCTATAACCCCGGGGTGGCAGCGCTTCATTTACTTGTGCTCAGGGTCTGCGCCTGGCTTTGTACAAAGGATTACATGCAACAACGCCAAGACTTGTACAAAAGGGTGGTTGCCGGGCAGGGCCCGACAACCGCGCCTTAAGGGTAAAACTTACGAAGATGCTCGATGTTCCAGGAGTTGCTCACTGGAATGCCATCTTCGGTCTCGAGGCGGACAGCGCCAGGCCTCGTGACTCGCTTCACCCGGTAAGGGCCTTCCCACTTCAGCGTCAACTTGTTGGAATTCTTGGCGGACTGAACGCGCCGAAGAACAAGGTCGCCTTCCTCAAGACTTCTGGCGTTAACTTTGCGGCTATGGTAGCGGTGCAAAGCTTGCTGGTAGCGAGCAGCTCGCACAGCAGCCTGAAGACGATCTTCCTCAAGGAGCAGCGCGTCATCTTGTCGCAGCTGCTCTTGCTCAAGCTTATCATAAGCGAGCACTCGAGGTGACCCGTATACGAGTTCCGTGGGGGTAACTGCCTCTGCTCCATAGACTAGAGCAAAGGGTGTCTATCCAGTGGCTCGATTTGGCGTCATCCTGATCGACCAAAGAACCACCGGTAGCTCCTCGATCCAGTTTCTTCCGCACTTGTGCAGCTTGTCGAAAGTTCTAGTCTTGAGCCCGCGCAGCACTTCCGCATTTGCCCTCTCCGCTTGACCGTTGCTCCTAGGGTGAGCAACAGAAGCGAAGCAGACCTTGGCGCCAAGATCTTGGACGTACTGCATGAAGGCGCGGCTTGTGAATTGTGTACCGTTGTCGGTGATTATCCTGTTAGGGATCCCGAAGCGGCAAACAATCGACCTGAAGAACTTGACTGCTGACTGCGCTGTCACCTTCCTCACTGGTTCCACTTCCGGCCACTTTGTGAACTTGTCGATTGCAACGTACAAGTACTCAAAGCCCCCGACAGCGCGGGGAAAGGGGCCGAGGATGTCGAGCCCCCAGACCGAAAATGGCCAGGATAAAGGGATCATCTGGAGAGCTTGAGCTGGCTGGTGTATCTGCTTGGAATGGAACTGGCACGCTTCACACTTGGTTACTTGTGCAGTTGCATCCTGGAGGGCTGTTGGCCAGAAGAAACCTTGCCGGAAAGCTTTGCTGACAAGTGCTCTTGCGCCAATGTGGTGACCACATATGCCTCCATGTATCTCTGCCAATAGCTTTTGTCCATCTTCCCGGGGAATACACTTCAATTTCACACCGTTGAGTCTTCTTCTGTACAGTGTCTTGTCGACGAACTGGTACATGCTTGACTGCTGGGCTACTCTTTCGGCTTCTTCTTGCTCTTCGGGAAGCTCTCCTGTCTGAAGGAAGTGGACAATCTGCTGTGCCCATGCTGGAGCCTGTGGCTCGACAACAAGGACTAAAGGCAAATCTGCTACTGCGGGAACATCCGCTTCGACGGCAAGAACCTGCTGCTCTGCCGGAGCTTGGTGTTCCCCGACAAGCTTGCCGGAGCAAAACTTGTCGGGAGCTTCTGCTTCGACGGAACAAACCCTAGGGCTTGCCGGAGCATCTTGCTCCTCAGCGCTCTTGGTATTGATCTTGGGGACTGCTACGGGAACATCCGCTTCTACGGCAAGAATCTGCGGCTCTGCCGGAGCGTGACGTTCCCCGACAAGCTTGCCGGAGCAAAACTTGTCGGGAGCTTCTGCTACTACGGAACAAACCCTAGGGCTTGCTAGAGCAGACTGCTCCTCAGCACTCTTGGCGTTGATCTTGGGGACCTTCTTGGCGGCGGCTTCGGGGAGCTCTGCCGGCAAATAGTCACCAGGAATCAACTTCCTCTTCTTGCTCTGTCCAGTTGATGGTGTTACGGACGGTTGAGTCAGCTTGAGCACAAAGGTCCCTGGTTCCACAGGTAGCTTAAGTGCGGCGCACTTCGACAGGCCATCAGCAATGGCGTTCTGAGCTCTTGGAACGTGCTCCATTTGTAGGCCGTCAAAGCGCTCTTCTAGCTTTCTCACCTCGTCAACGTAAGCTTCCATCAATGGACTCTGATAATTCTTGTTTATTTGGCGGACGACAAGCTGTGAGTCACCCCTGACAATGAGCTTCTTGATCCCAAGGTCTGCCGCGATCCAGAGACCGGCAAGCAAGCCCTCATACTCTGCAGTATTATTTGTTGCTTGCTCCTTGGGAAAGTGCATCTGGACTACGTACTTGAGGTGCTCTCCGGCGGGTGCGACGAGCAGCACGCCAGCGCCGGCGCCTTGCTGCGAAAAGGCACCATCAAAGTACATCAGCCACTCTTTGCTAGCTTCTTTGTTGGGGATGCTCGTTTCTGGAATTTCTTCATCTGGTGTCGCCGTCCATTCTGCTATGAATTCTGCCAATGCTCTGCTCTGGATAGTTGAAGTGCTTTCAAACTTGAGGCCAAAGCATGACAGTTCCAGTGCCCACTCAACAATCCTGCCTGTCGCTTCTGGATTCTGCAGTATCCTCTTCAGCGGAAAGCGAGTGACAACTGTGATCTCATGTGCTTGGAAGTAATGGCGTAGCTTTCTCGAGGCCATGAGAAGGCCGAAAAGCAATTTCTGCACACCAGAGTACCTTGACCTAGCCCCCTGCAGAAGGGAACTGACAAAGTAAACTGGGCGCTGCACCATTTTCTTCTGTATCTCCTCGTGCATCTGCGCAGATCCATCTTTGTCGGGACCAAAGCTTGTCGGGGAAGCTCCCTGCTTGTCGCTGGATGCGCTTGCTGCGGTTGCTGGCTCATCATCTGCCTTCCTTTCTGCTACTAACGCAGCACTAACCACTTGATTGGTTGCCGCTATGTACAGCAGCAACTTCTCTTGTGGCTTAGGTGCGACAAGTATTGGAGGGGAGGACAGGTATCTCTTCAGGTCTTGCAGCGCAGCCTCCGCTTCCGGAGTCCATTTCATTGGGCCTGCCTTTTTCAATAATTTGAAAAACGGTAGGGCGCGCTCAGCAGACCGAGAGATAAACCTGCTGAGAGCAGCCACACAACCGGCAAGTTTCTGAATATCCTTGACGCGCCTTGGTGCTTCAATCTGCTCACTGGCCTTGATCTTGTCGGGGTTGGCTTCAATTCCCCGCTGAGACACGAAGAAGCCGAGGAGCTTGCCGGAGGGAACTCCAAACACACACTTCTCTGGGTTGAGCTTGAGGCTGATCCTGCGCAGATTTGCAAAGGTCTCATCTAAATCTTGAGTCAGGGTTGCTCTGTCCTTGCTCTTGACCACTATATCATCCATGTAGGCTTCCACATTTCTGTGTATTTGTGGCTCAAGAGCAATATGGACTACTCTTGCAAATGTCGAACCAGCATTTTTTAATCCGAAAGGCATCCGTACGAAACAGTACGTGCCACATGGAGTAATAAATGCGGTCTTCTCCTCATCCTCTTCTGCCATGAAGATCTGATGATATCCTGAGTATGCGTCAAGAAATGAAAGCAAATCACATCCGGCCGTGGAGTCAACAATCTGGTCAATGCGTGGCAAACGAAATGGGTCTTTGGGACAAGCTTTGTTAACATCGGTAAAATCGATACAAAGCCTCCATTTCCCGTTTGCCTTGCGCACGACTACAGGATTGGCCAACCACGTGGGATGGAGCACTCCTCTGACAAGGCATGCTGCTTCCAGTTTCTTGATCTCTCCTGCAATGAATTCTTGGCGCTCTACTGCCTGCTTCCTGACTTTCTGCTTGACGGGCCGCGCATGGGGACATACGGCAAGGTGGTGCTCAATCACTTTCCTGGGAACTCCGGGGATGTCAGACAGTTGCCACGCAAACACGTCGACATTCGCCCGCAGGAAAGCAACGAGCGCGCTTTCCTATTTAGGGTCAAGCATGGCACTGATGGTGAAGGTACCACCAGTGTCGTCCTCCTTGGCGGGCACCTTCTTCGTCTCTGGCGGAGCCGCCATCGTCTTCTTGTACTTGCCGGTGGAGCTCGATGGTGCGTCCTCGACGGCAGCGCAGCACTCCGAAGAGGTGCGCTTGCCGGAGTAGGCATCAGAGCTCTTGCCGGACTTGGTCTTCTTCCCCCCGGGAGCTTCAGCGGCAAGTGGATTGTGATCTGCTGCGGCTGCTGCTTCCCGGTAGATCTTGTCGGCACAGATAAGGGCATCTTTCCTGTCGCCGGGGACAGAGATGACGCTTATCGGGCCTGGCATCTTCAGCATGTTATATGCGTAGTGAGAGGCCGCCATGAACTTGGCGAGTGCTGGACGGCCAAGTATCCCATTGTAAGGCAATGGAATATCGGCAACGTCAAAAGTGATCCTCTCAGTCCTGAAGTTCAGCTCGCTGCCAAACGTCACCGGCAGCATGACTTTCCCCTTCGGCTTGCTCCTTCCCGGATTGATTCCTTGGAACGTGCCGGTCTCTTCGAGCTCGCTGTCAGGGATCTGGAGTTTTTGGAGCACAGCGGAGGAGATCAGGTTCAAGCCGGCCCCGCCGTCAACTAGCATCTTGGTGACCTTGAGGTTGCGGATAGTTGGTGACACCAACATCGGCAAACACCCGACCGCAGTTGTGCGATCAGGGTGGTCCTCAATGTCAAAGATGATAGGCGTGCTAGACCACTTCAGAAGCTTGCGCGATTCGATGGGTGGTTCTGCTGCATTAACTTCCCGCACCCACTGTTTGAGTTGGCGGTGCGAAGTATGCAGAGAAGCACCACCGTCAACGCACAGGACCTCTGTGGCTTTCTGAAACTCCTGCTCACTGGTCTCAACATCATCCATGTCTTCGTCATCGTTGTCGTCGTCTTCATCCTTGTCGCGACCGCGGGGAGGTCTGTCTCCTTGCCGCTGCTTGGCCTTGCCGCGGCGTCCTCCCTGGCCGGTGCGCTTCTTGCCAGATTCTGCAGCGCCACCTTGGGCCCTCTCTTTGTCGCGCCGTTCGTACTCAGCTTTTTGGTGTTGGACAAGCTGCTCGACCTTCTTGCAGCTTTGGAGGTCATGGCCCTTGGTGCGGTGAATCTTGCAATATTGCTTGTCGGAGCCGTCCTGCTTGTCGGCGGCGGCCACGGCCTGGCAGTTGGTGCATGCGGCAACTTCCTTGCCGGAGCAACCAACTGTAGCCTTCTTGGCGCCGCCGTCGCTGGCGGACTGCTCAACGACTAGCACCTCTTTGTTCTGCTTCTTCCTATTCCGCCGCCGGTTTTTCTTTGCCGGGGCAGCGTCTTCACTGTCAGATCCTTCCGCTCCGGTCTTCTCTCCGGGGAGTCTCCTCCCTTCCTCAGCACGTGCACATTTGTCGGCCAGGGCTTACAGCTCACTGACGTCTCTAATCCTGCGCATCGCCATCTCCTCCCGCATCCTGCGGTTACGCACGTTCTGATGGAACGCGCTGATAACCGCGGCGGGGTGGACGTCTGGGATGTTGTACTGTACACGGCTGAACCTTTGAATGTACTTGCGCAGGGGCTCTCCTTCCTTCTGGACGAGCAGATGAAGATCACTCTCTTGGCCATGAGGTTTGTGGCCGCCTGTAAAGGCGCCGACAAACTGATGGCATAGATCAGCCCAGGAGGATATGGAGTTGTCCGGCAAGTGCATGAGCCAGGACCTGACGTTGGGTTTGAGCACCAACGGGAAGTAGTTGGCAAGGATCTTATCGTCCCGCCCCCCAGCAGCCTGCACCGCGATGGTGTAGATGCTGAGGAACTCTGACGGATGCGACTTGCCGTCGTACTTCTCTGGTACATCTGGTTTGAAATTCTTCGTACTGGGCCACTGGACTTGCCGCAGCTCACGAGTGAACGCAGGGCAACCTACCATGTACGGCAAGTCGCCTGGTTCCCCTGGCGCATGCATGTCAACAGAGGGCCCAGCGCGCTGGTCTGACCGACGCCGCGCTTCTCTTCGCCGCTCGATGCGAGTACGAGCGTCCTCTTGCTGTCGTTCTTGAAGAACTTGACGCTGGTCGCGACGAGCTCGCGGATCTGACGACGCGGTGGAGTCGCTGTCGAGGTAGACCCGGCGAGTCAGCGATCTTGGCCTTCGGGGTGGGGAGTGCACAGTAGTTGCACCCCCACCAGTCTTGTCGCCACCGGTTTGTGCCTGGCTGACTCGCTGCGCTGCGGCGTGCCCGGCTGCCGAGGAGTGTCGCTGTTGGCGAAGCCAATGAGACTCTGGATAGTGGCCCTCCAGTCGTCGATCTTGTCCGTCGCCGGAGGGTAGTCTAGGAGCAGCTGAGCTCGCGCCAAAGCTTCTGCTGCAGTGGCGGGCGGCGGTTGTGAACGGTGCGAGGAGCGGGATATGCTCGGACTTCTAACCACGTTAGAAGGAGCAGTATCCCGTCCAGGCGACCGTGTGTCGCTCGCGCCGGCATGTTGACGTGCATGGTGGTCTTGAGCGCTCCGAGATCCACCAGCCCGATCTGGATCTAGCGAACGCATGGTACCGTGAGTACCATGACGCTGCCGGTCCCGCGCCTCCTGAGATGGGCGCGGTGCATGCACGGACGCCGAGGTCTTGGAGTGCGCCCGGTCGTTGTGGGAGCCGGCTACGCCGCCGATGGGCAGTGCAGCCTTGTCCTTGGACCCGGAAGCACCGTGAGCTCCCTCGTCGACGCGTGTCCTTCCGCCGGCGCCTGCCCCGCCAACCGTTTGCTCCGGCGGAGGCTGGCTCGGCGCGGACGGAGCAGCTGCCTCCGAAACTTTCTTCTTCGGGGGCATGTTGATGAAGATGAAGAAGTTCTAGCCCGCGAGAACGCCGGATCTGGTTCACACAACTTCGACGCCCCCTACCTAGCGCGCCAAAGATGCCGGGGTACTGATCCACGGGCACCTATGGGACCGGTGGACCGGGTCCCTTAGGGTTCGGCGGGGGCGGAGGTCGTGCAAAGAGCGGATCGAGGCGAAGCACGCGAGCGATTTACCCAGGTTCGGGCCGCACGGAGGCGTAAAACCCTACTCCTGCTTTGTGGATTTGTATTGATTTCTAGCTCGGGAGCGCGGAGTGCTACAGTACACACCGGCGGCTAGCAAGACCGAGCGTGAGCGTCTGGACTGGCTCCTCCCTCTCCACCGTTGCACACGGGCCTCCTTTTATATGCTCAAGGGGTTACCGACATAGGGCAACGGAGGTAAAGGGCAAAAATGGAAAGGTGTTGTAGTAGGCACAGCTAGGTGCTGTAGTAGGCACAGCTACCTGCTACAGTGTTATCATACCTAACCCTGACGGCAGGGGACAAGGGCATTAATTGCCCGTCTGTGTCGCCTAAACAGTACCGAAATGGACCGCTAGGGACGCCACCGTTTGCCACGATGGTTATCTTTTCAGCGCCTGCTTGCCACCTCGCACCCCTAGCTGCATGGCCCCCTGCCACGTGTGCTTAGGAGGGTCCCAGAGCGACACGTGGCGGGTGTGCTAGAGCGCGGACACGAAGTGAGGGGTTTCCCGCGGCAAGCGCCTTGCCGCGGTTGTTGTCTTGTCGCGTCCGGGAGCTTGTCGCTCACCGGGCCTTGCCGGAACGCGTGGTGTGCCGCGGCAAGTTCCTTGAAATTCCTTGGATGGCCTTCCCGGCAAGCTCCTCTTACCGGGGTCTCGAGATGCTTTTGATAGCCTTCCCGGCAAGCTCCTCTTGCCGGGGTCTGGTCTTCTTCCCGGCCAGCTCCTCTTGCCGGGGTCTTGGTTTGAGTACTTTGTTCTTGAATGGTCTTCAAAGTAGCCGCGGAGGACCTTGGCGGTCACCCGGCAAGCCTTGCCGCGGGATGCTGCGACTGCCCATGCACAAGTTCGGGGTACTAGGGTACCCCTACTCTAGTACACCGACAGGCATCGAGTACATCTCAGTGTAGATCTGCAAGACACGGGGTCGAGTGGATATCAATCAGTTTCAAGAGAAAACACATATCAAAACAAGATACACTCGGAAGGAAAGAATAAGACCTTGTCAAGTTCGATGGTGTTGCCGAGTGGAGGAACGCTCCTAGACCCCCTGGGGTTGTCTTTGTTTCCAGTGATACCTTGCAACCACTGCGCCACCGTCCCCTCATCGACATCCTCCGGGTGGATCCGAGTGCTGTCTTCAACACCCGAGTACATACACATTCGATGGTCATGGGCTTGGAGTGGTTGGAAGCATCGACTGAGAAATACTTCTAACAAGTCCATGCCAGTCACACCATCACGGACAAGTTGGACTACTTGCTCAACCAACATATTCACCTCCGCTTTCTCACCTGGAGTCACTCTCAAGGGAGAAGGCTTCTCAACTCACTCTATGGAAAACGGGGGAAGGCCAGTCGACTGACTCAGGGTCGGTTGGTCCTTACAATAGAACCAGGTCGACTGCCACCCGCTGACTGACTCGAGAAGGATCATAGCGGGGAAAGTGCTTTTATTTTTGATCTAGATCCCCAGACCACCACACATCTGGATCACATGTGTCCTCTCATCACTTGGATTGGCCTTTTTAACCAACTGAGAACGGCAGGGGAAAATGTGTTTGAGAAGGCCCGGTGCGGTAGCCTAGAAAGTCTTCACACATGGACACGTATGTGGCAAGGTATGTGATGGTGTTGGGAGAAAAGTGATGAAGTTGGGCTCCAAAGAAGTTCAGAAAACCCCGAAAGAAAGGATGGGAAGGCAAAGAGAAACTGCGGTCTACATGGGTCGCTAGAAGGATGCACTCACCCTCTTGCGGTCACGGCTTGGTCTCATCCTCCGGAAGCCGCCAAGATTTGTGGGGAATCAGTCCCCCGTCCACCAGATCCTCCATATCCTCTCTCTGGATCGTCGACCGGATCCAGTCGCCCTAGATCTAGCCGGGCGGCAGGCCGGTCCTCGATGACGACCCTGCGTGTCTTGTCTTCTTTCCCTTTGCCTTCATCGTCGCCTTCTTCGCGCGCTCCAGGGCCGCCGTCTTGTCCTTCCCCATTGCGGCGGGTTGAGCTCGGACTGGGCGAAGGCACCATGGGCAGAGGCAGATGCGGTGGAGAAGCAGAGGAAGAAGGGGGAAATGTGGCGCACAGTGCAAAGGCCCTGGCCCGAACGCCTTATATGGGTTGGCTCTCCGAGTGGCTGACTTGTTGGTCCAAGCGATCCTGCCAAATCCCGCAACAGCCGCGCGGGCAGTACGTGGCAAAAAAGGTGGCGCGGGGATCGAGGTGCCCCTGCCTAATCTGCTTCGATTACCACGACCCTCTCTGCCCGGCGCGCTTCCCCAAATTTGGAATCCCGCGAGATCCCGAAATAGCAGAACAATCAATCATGCCGAAGATTTTATGCAGCATCAACAGTCGAAGCTTACCAGAAAAATTCACTCGACAACTTCTGAATGGTTCAAGGCGACTAAAAATGAAGATAAAGATGTGAAAGTGGTTCTCCGGACAAGTAAATGCTTCTGCGGCATGGAAATTGGGTCAGAACCATCTTCAACTCCATCTCCACTCGGACCCAGAACCATTCGGGGGCTAATAACAATGACATGTACCTAGGGTAGGGCAATAGACCTGATCTAAGCACCCCTACCAAGGACACTGCCCTACAGTCAAAGACATTCAAAGATAGCAAATTCTACCGACTGAAGTCACCTCAAGATACAACTCACTCGACCACGGTTCCACTTGGATAACCCAATTCTAGTCGACCAAGGTATAATCACTTGACCACATCAAAGGCCACTTGGAGTACAGAAGATCTAACGTCATTCAGGATGGCAACGGTCAGGCGTTCTCTCCGTAGTATTAATGATCAGTTATATGACTTTATTGCTGGCACTACCAGTAACACATCATGTTTTTGTACATTGAACTCTTTGTAACATGGGTTGGCTGGGGTCCTGGCATACTTTATATAAGCCACCCCCTCCACTAAGACAAGGGTTCGCACCCCCTACAACTTCGCGCATAATCCAACTGACCGAGCCTCCGGGCACCGAGATGTAGGGTTGTTACTTCCTCCGCGAAGGGCCTGAACTCGTAGATCTTGCATGCACAATCTCACGGTAGCTAGGATCTTACCTCCACATTCTTACCCCCCTATTCTGCTGTCAGACTTGGAACCACGACATCTGGTACACAACATAGCATACTTTATAGAACCTATGACTGAGGCATAGGGAATGACTTTTTATTCTCTTTCTACTTTTTGTCGTGGCCGGGTTTTGAGTCTTTAGTCAATTTCACACCTTATAACACAGGCAAGAACTCTTTCTTTGACTGTTCCATTTTGAACTACTTCAAAATCTTGTCACGGTATGTACTCATTGAAAATATATCAAGCGTCTTGATCTATCTCTATAGATCTTGATGCTCAATATGTAAGTAGCTTTACAGGTAATTCTTTCTTTGAAAAACTCCTTTCAAATTCTCCTTTATGCTTTCCAGAAAATTCTACATCATTTCCGATCAACAATATGTCATTCACATATACTTATCAGGAAGGTTGTAGTGCTCCCACTCACTTTCTTGTAAATACAGGCTTCACCGCAAGTCTGTATAAAACTATATGCTTTGATCAACTCATTAAAGCGTATATTCCAACTCTGAGATGTTTGCACCAGTCCATAGATGGATCAAAGGATCTTGCACACTTTGTCAGCATCTTTAGGATTGCCAAAACCTTCTGGTTGCATCATATACAACTCTTCTTTAATAAATCCATTAAGGAATGTAGTTTTGATATCCATTTGCCGGATATCATAAAATGTGGCAACTGCTAACATCATTCGGACAAACTTTTAAGCATCGATACGAGTGAGAAAATCTCATCGTAGTCAACACCTTGAACTTGTCGAAAACCTTTTGCAAAAATTCGAGATTTGTAGATAGTAACACTACTATCATCGTCCGTGAGGGAGTCCTGGATTAGGGGGTGTTCGGGTAGCCGGACTATACCTTCAGCCGGACTCCAGGACTATGAAGATACAAGATTGAAGACTTCGTCCCATGTCCGGATGGGACTTTCCTTGGCGTGGAAGGCAAGCTTGGCGATGCGGATATTCATGATCTCCTACCATTGTAACCGACTTTGTGTAACCCTAACCCTCTCCGGTGTCTATATAAACCGGAGGGTTTTAGTCCGTAGGACAACTTCATCATACAACAATCATACCATAGGCTAGCTTCTAGGGTTTAGCCTCCTTGATCTCGTGTTAGATCTACTGTTTTACTACCCATATCATCAATATTAATCAAGCAGGACGTAGGGTTTTACCTCCATCAAGAGGGCCCGAACCTGGGTAAAACATCGTGTTCCTTGCCTCCTGTTACCATCCGGCCTAGATGCACGGTTCGGGACCCCCTACCCGAGATCCGCCGGTTTTGACACCGACATTGGTGCTTTCATTGAGAGTTCCTCTGTGTCGTCACTTTTAGGCCCGATGGCTCCTTCGATCATCAACAACGATGCAGTCCAGGGTGAGACTTTTCTCCCCGGACAGATCTTCATCTTCGGCGGCTTCGCACTGCGGGCCAAGTCGCTTGGCCACCTTGAGCAGATCGAAAGCTACGCCCCTGGCCATCAGGTCAGGTTTGGAAGCCTAAACTACACGGTTGACATCCGCGGGGACTTGATCTTCGACGGATTCGAGCCACAGCCAAGCGCGCTGCACTGTCTCGATGGGCATGATATAGCTCTGCCGCCGAACAGCGCCTTGGAGGCCGCACACGCATCGGTTCCGACCATTGATTCGGAGCCTACTACGCCGATCGAGGATCAGCGGTTGGATGCTGGCTCAGGGGCTGCGATCTCAGAGGCGATCGAGCCGAACTCTAGCCCCGCACTCCACATGGCCCATGACTCCGAGGAGCCGGATTCCTTTCCGAACACCGAGCCCCCCGTGCCCCTGCCGATCGAATTCGATTGGGCGCCGATAATGGAGTTCACCGCCGCAGACATCTTTCAGCACTCGCCCTTCGGTGACATTCTAAATTCGCTAAAGTCTCTCTCTTTATCAGGAGAGCCCTGGCCGGACTACGGTCAGCAAGGATGGGATTCGGATGATGAAGAAATTCAAAACCCACCCACCACCCACTTCGTAGCCACTGTCGACGACTTAACCGACATGCTCGACTTCGACTCCGAAGACATCGACGGTATGGACGACGATGCAGGAGACAAGCAAGAACCAACGCCTATAGGGCATTGGACAGCCACCTCATCTCATGATGTGTACATGGTGGATACCCCAAAAGGAAGCAACAACGAGGAAAACAGGGATGGAAAGAGGGATCGATCTCTCGAAAAACAATCAAAGCGTCGGTGTAAACGCCGACCCAAGCCCCGCCTCGATAAAGACCCAGCCATAGAGCAGGATGAGCCGGTAGACGACGAGCATGCCTTAGAGCAACCGTCCCAATAGGACAACCTGGATAGAGAGACCGAACATCCCTCCCCCGGCGAAAATGGCATTCCGGACGACCCTACGCCGGACAAGCCCACAAAGCAGAAGAACCTCCACAAATGGCTCGTTGCAACCACACGCAGCCCGAAAAAGCAGAAGCGGAAGCTAAAAACTGCGGAAGATGCACTCAGGATCAGATGGAGTAAAGTAATCAATACTGCAGACAAATACGGCGACAGTCGCCGCACTAAAAGCTATCTGAAGAGAAAGCTACTGCCTGAATTTGACGAGGAGGCCTTAGAGCCCTCGCATTCCAAAAGTGAGAAAGAAACACGGTCGGATAGACGACCCCATGGCCAGCATAAAGCGGCAAGCAGCGCCGCACTTAAGTCGGCATGCGACCCACTTAAGGATTCGCATCATGGCCCAGCCAGGTCCATTTACGGGCCAAGAAAGCAAGCTCTCGTAAGCAATGCAATAAAGCCATTATCAGAATCCGGCACACCCAAATACAGGGGTGCCGCACACCCCCTATGTTTCACCGATGAGGTCCTGTATTATGAATTTCCAGCGGGATTCAAACCCGTAAACATAGAGGCATATGATGGAACAACAGACCCTGGAGTCTGGATCGAGGATTATATCCTCCACATACATATGACTAGAGGAGATGATCTCCACGCCATAAAATACTTACCCCTCAAGCTTAAAGGGCTAGCCCGGCATTGGCTCAAAAGCCTTCCTAAAAACACAATCGGAAGCTGGGAAGAGCTTGAGGACGCTTTCCGAGCAAATTTTCAAGGGACCTATGTCCGCCCTCCGGATGCAGACGATCTTAGTCACATAACTCAACAGCCCGGAGAGTCAGCTCGGCAATTCTGGAATAGACTTCTTACTAAAAAGAATCAGATAGTCGACTGTCCGGACGCTGAAGCCTTAGCGGCTTTCAGGCATAATGTCCGAGACGAATGTCTCGCCAGACACCTCGGCCAAGAAAAGCCAAGAACAATGGCCGCACTAACAAGCCTCATGACCCGCTTTTGCGCAGGAGAGGACAGCTGGTTGGCAAGATGCAGCACCAGTGACCCAAGTACATCCGAAACTAGGGATGGAAACAGAAAACCGAGACGCAATAAGGACCGTCGCCGGACTAAGGAAAAAAGTCCGAAGAGCACGGCAGTCAACGCCGGATTCAAAAGCTCACGACAGAATCAGAAAAAGCCGCCCCTCCAAGATAACAGGGACGACCTATCCAACCTAAACAAAATCTTGGATAGGATATGTCAAATACACAGCACTCCCGGAAAGCCTGATAACCATACCCACAGAGATTGTTGGGTTTTCAAACAATCCGGCAGACTCAACGCCGAACACAAGGGGCTCGACACACCAAGCAAAGACGAGGACGAACCCCAAAAGCAGAGTACCAGGAAACAAAAGAATTTCCCACAAGAAGTAAAAACAGTAAACTTACTCCACATAACAAAATGTGCGGCGCCCATAAAGGTACACGCCCCACGGCCTATCGCAAAGGAATCCCGCCACTGGTTGTCAAAACCAATCATCTTCGATCATCTGGATTATTCTAGAAGTGTCAGGAACCTAGGCTGGACCGCCCTGGTACTCGATCGAATAATTGGCGGACTCCAGTTTTCAAATGTCCTTATGGACGGTGGCAGCGGACTCAACTTGATATATCAGGACTCAATCCGCCACATGGGGATCGACCCAAAAAGAATTCGCCACAGCAAAACCTCCTTTCAAGGAGTAATGCCAGGTCCGGACACCCATTGCATGGGTTTTCTCTGGCTCGAGGTTATTTTCGGCTTTGCCAATAATTTCGGTCACGAAAAGCTGACTTTCCACATCGTCCCATTCTCAAGCCGCTTTCAAGCACTACTGGGACGCGAAGCTTTCACCCGCTTTAACGCAATACCGCATTATGCATCTCTTACGCTTAAGATGCCCGGTCCACGCGGCATCATCTCCTTAAAGGGGAAGCAGTGAGAACACCTCCCCCAAGCGGAGGATTGTGCGGCCGCTTTAACAGCCCCACAATACAATGGCTTCACCAGCCAAAACATCAGAACAGGTCATTAAGACCACGGACACGGATAGACAAGTCCGGCACAAAAGTATCGTTGATAAAGGCTTAGTGGCCATATACCCCTGCACTAGGGGCTTCACACATATAAAATAAGAGACAATAAAGCTCAATTTTTCATATTTTACTTTACACTTTGTTTATTTCATATAACTTTTGTTCGGCACGCCCCTTTTTCAACTTAGTTGCTCTCTTTTTACAGATGAACGTCGTGCTGCGCCCGTCCAGGATATGGCACAACGGAGACACAGGCGCAGACGTGCAGTAGGGACCCGTTCCAAGGATTCTTTTCAGATTAAGACCCTGGGTAAACCTTTTTTACTGTCTCTTGTTGATACACATCCCCTGGTTCTATGACCAAGGAGGAGGCTGGCGTCTTGGCATGTGGCCACGTCAGAATTCTTGCGCGTACCTGGACACTAGGGGCTTATACCTCAGAGCGTTACCTCGCCCGCTCCCATAAAGACCGAATACCTTAGGGAGTGTTCGGCGTCGCGAGTTTGGCCTTATATGCATCAGCTCCGAGTCATGATTTTGGTCAAATGTTGGGTTGCCCGGCTCCTGTGTTCGGCTGCCTTATGTTCCGCTCTATCGGCTAAGGCGGCACCAGGAGAACTACTGTGATTGTGCCCTGGTTCGGCCAGGCGAGCACCTCAGTAGAGAAAGCCGAAAACTGACTGTCATGATATGGCGTGAGACTGGTCAACCACTCAATGACTCTCCGGAATCTGTAGGATTCCTCTGCATTAATGAAGGGCCGTTTCCCGGCCAGGCACATACGCGCCCCGAATTCGGGCGAGCGCAGTCGCCACCAGGGGCTACCTAAATAGTCCCATTGTCAAGCTCCTATGGCTAAGTGAAAGTGTTAAAGCATTATAGTCCGGTTGCCTAGCTCGCTGCGCTATCACCTCCTTTGTAGGACCAAGACGTTGGATTAAGTGTGAAAATGCGCCTTCTGCGAGCACCCCCGCACTATGTGCGTGGGGGCTGAAGCCAACGACTGCAATCTTTTAGATTTTGTATATATATCTTAAAACGGCCGCACAGGAGGTGTTCCAAATACTTGAAGGCACAAGTATAAAAGGCTACTACAATTCATCAAAATATTGCTACATATGCTATCAGAACATAGCATCCTTCGAGCACTGCATCAAAATATTACACGAGCGCCTTCAAGGACTTCCTGAAAATAGTGCTCGGAGGGTACTCGTCTTTTGTCCGAATCTCGGGACGCAACAACGGTGGTCTCCATCTCTGCCCAATATGTCTTGACACGGACAAGAGCCATCCGTGCGCCCTCTATGCATGCTGACCTCTTCATCGCATTGATACGTGGCACCGCGTCAAGGAATTGCTGCACCAAGCTGAAATAACTCTTCAGCTCCGATCTCCCCGGCCACAGATGACCCATGACGTACTTCATGGCGAGTCCGGACAATCTATTCAGTTCGGCCCATTAAGCCAGACGATCGTCCACTGCCAGTGGACGCTCTGGATTCTGGAACTGTGACCAGAAAAGCCTTTCCACTTCGCGATCTTCTTGATCTCGAAAGTATTCGGTCGCATCAGCAGCACTCGCTGCCAAATCCAGATAGGTGTCCTCCACACTCCACATCCGGTCCAACGGAGCAAACTTCGGATCGCAAAACTTCCTCCGCAGCATAAAGGGCTTTCCAGCCGCAATCTGTCCGGCCCGACGCAGCTCCTCCTTCGCAGCTCTCATCGCAGAACGAGCATCCTTGGCATCAGCAACGGCCTTCTCTAAGTCCGTCTGTCTCGCCCGGTCTTCTTTCTCAAGAAACTTGCAACGGTCAGCAGCACTTTTTAACTTCACGGCCATCACAGCCATCTCCTTCTTGCTTCGGTAGTGAGCAGCCTGTTCGGCTCTCAGCTCTTCAAGGGTCTTCTCGGCAGCCGCATCACTTTTCCTAGCTTGTTCCTTAGCTCGGGCAAGTTCCGCCCGAAGACTCTCCATGACGGACGCACCATCTGCGTCAAGCACACACATTGTAAGATACTGGCATAAAGCTCCTCTTACCAGATGCCACCCGAAGAATTGCATACCTTGAGCCTCATCAAGCCGCTCGTTGACGAGCGCGATGTCGGCATCTGCTACGTCAAGTTGCCGCTTTAGTTCGGCAAAATCATCAGTTAGGCTCGATTCCGGACACTTCGCCACCTGTATACAAAGGCGACATTTTAGACCTGGGATTATGATCCTCTGCGCGCCGTCAATTTTGACAACGCACAGAGTCTCAGGGGCTACTATCTACATAGGGCGCATCTTGTTTATGCGCAACTGACAAAGAAGTACATTATCAAACGTACCTCAAAACCCGTCAGCAAACTTCTGACGGCCTCATGCAATCCGCTTTCCGCGGACGAAATCCTTCCAATCACCGTACCCATCAATGCACGGTGCTCCTCTGAGATAGAAGCTCGCCCCAGCAGAATCATCAGCTCCTCCGACCGCGCATCGGACGGTGCTGGACTTGTCCTATGACCTCCATCTAAGGTCGGACGCGGAGAACCTTGGGGGAACATATGGCTACCTTCCATCCCTGCCGCATTCGGAGAAACCCTCCACGACGACACCTCAGGGTCGCCTGCCTCGCCAGGCGGTACGGCAGGGGGAGGCGTTCCACTCTCTATCATCTCCGGAAGAAGATCCCCCGAAGACGAGCTCTGCAGAGAAGGGCTGAGGTCCGAGCTACAAAGTAAAATTTCGGTTAATCTTCTCAGATAAAAAGCAAGGGTTTCTCTCATCCCTCTAAAGGAAAATCTTTCTCTATTTACGGCTCGCTAGAGGGTTGATCCCTTTGAGGGCGTAGTTCGGCCGAGGATCTCCCCGGCGTCGGACCCTCTGATGAGGACTTTTTCCCCCGCTTTGAGGCCATGGTCTCCGGGTTGTCAAAGGCGGCCCTCTTCTTCCCCTTAGGAGAGGAATTGTCGGTTCTTCCCTTCGGAGAAGCCTCCTTCGAGGAGGCCATAGTTTCCTTGTCTTCCCCCTCACTTCCCTCCAAAGGCACGATCTTCAACATCCTGACTAGCACGGGATCCAGCCTGGTCTCAGGAAGGGGAGCCGGACACCGGATCAGCTTTGCCTTCGCTATCCACTCCTGTTTAAAAGGACAGCTCTTTTAGGGGCGAATTTATGACAATTTTACGGATAGCGAGTCTGGGCACAAGGTTACTTACTTGAGTATCCATGCGATTGCAGCTTAAACCTGCGTCCTCGGTCAAATCCGGACACATTGCTTGTGATCCGAAGAACATTTTATACATCTCCACGGGCGTTGCGCCCATAAAATGCTGGAGAGCTCGTGGTCCCTCCGGATTAAACTCCCACAGACGAAGGGAGCGACGTTTGCCGGGCAGTGTTCGGCGAATCAGCATGACCTGCGTCGCCTTGACCAGGTTGAGGTCTCTTTCTAAGAGATCCCTAATGCAGCCCTGCAACAAGGGCACATCTTTGGATAACCCCCAATCTAATCCTTTGTTGACCCATGACGCTAGCCGTGGTGGGCGACCCGAGCGAAAGGCAGGAGGCGCCACCCACTTGGTGCTCCTGGGAGCGGTGATATAGAACCACTCTCGTTGCCACAAGCCGAGCTCCTCTTGAAAGGAGCCCTCGGGCCATAGAGCATCAGCATTCTTACTTATGACAGCGCCTCCGCACTCTGCGTGCCGTCCCTCGATCATCTTCGGCTCCACTCCAAAAGTCTTGAGCCATAATCCGAAGTGAGGAGTAACACGTAGGAACGCTTCGCACACAACGATGAATGAGGAAATGTGGAGGATGGACTCCGGAGCTAAGTCATGAAATTCCAGCCCATAATAGAACATTAGCCCCCTCACGAAGGGATCCATCGGGAAGCCTAACCCCCGAAGGAAGTGAGACATGAACACTACGCTCTCACCGGGCTGGGGACTACGAATAGCCTGCCTTTGAGCAGGCAACCTATGCAAAATTTCGGCGGTCAAGAACTTAGCCTCTCTCAACTTTAGCACGTCCTCCTTCATGACGGAGGAGGGCATCCATCGGCCTTGAAGGTCGGAACCGGACATTGTCGAAGGTCCAAAGCGCCTCAAATCTGGAGCCTAGGGTGTTGGAACTTGAGGCGACGGGCAAACTTGTTTTGAGATTGGAGAAAAGGAGTAAGGCCTTGGTCTCTTTATAAGAGGTTGAATACCAGGAGCCCTCCCCGTAACCGTTTGGGACTCGCCTTTAATCGAGAAGACATGCTAACGGGCACGATTGGGTTACCCACGTCCATATTGATGAGAATCCCGTAAATAAAGGGGACACGATCTCTGCTTTGACAAGACGTGCCAAGGAACCCGCCTCGCAAAACACGCTGAGGTGGAAAAGTGAAAACGATTCAAATAAAGGCTTGGTCGTACTGTGATGTCACGCTGCGGAATACGTCAGCAGATTAGATTTGTGTTAATATTATTCTCTCTATGGCAATACGTGGAAACTTATTTTGCAGAGCCGGACACTACTCTTGGTGTTTACAAACTTTTATGAAGAATTTGGAGGAGGAACCCGCCTTGCAATGCCGAAGACAATCTACGCGCCGGACTCGTCGTCATTAAAGCCTGGTTCAGGGGCTACTGAGGGAGTCCTGGATTAGGGGGTGTTCGGGTAGTCGGACTATACCTTCAGCCGGACTCCAGGACTATGAAGATACAAGATTGAAGACTTCGTCCCGTGTCTGGATGGGACTTTCCTTGGCGTGGAAGGCAAGCTTGGCGATGCGGATATTCAAGATCTCCTACCATTGTAACCGACTTTGTGTAACCCTAACCCTCTCTGGTGTCTATATAAACCGGAGGGTTTTAGTCCGTAGGACAACTTCATCATACAACAATCATACCATAGGCTAGCTTCTAGGGTTTAGCCTCCTCGATCTCGTGGTAGATCTACTCTTGTACTACCCATATCATCAATATTAATCAAGCAGGACGTAGGGTTTTACCTCCATCAAGAGGGCCCGAACCTGGGTAAAACATCGTGTTCCTTGCCTCTTGTTACCATCCGGCCTAGACGCACAGTTCGGGACCCCCTACCCGAGATCCGCCGGTTTTGACACCGACAGTCCGTCTTCCTCTTGAAGATCCATTTATTCTGAATGGCTCACCGATCATCGGGCAAGTCAATCAAAGTCCATACTTTGTTCTCATACATGGATCCCATGTCAGATTTCATGGCCTTAAGCCATTTTGCAGAATCTGGGCTCGTCATCGCTTCCTCATAGTTCGTAGGTTCATCATGGTCTAGTAACATGACTTCCAGAACAAGATTACCGTACCACTCTAGTGCGGAACATACTCTGGTTGACCTACGAGGTTCGGTAGTAACTTGATCTGAAGTTTCATGATCATCATCATTACCTTCCTCACTAATTGGTGTAGGCATCACTGGAACTGATTTTTGTGATGAACTACTTTCCAAATCAGGAGAAGGTACAATTACCTCATCAATTTCTATTTTCCTCCCACTCACTTCTTTCGAGAGAAACTCCTTCTCTAGAAAGGATCCACTCTTAGCAACAAAGATCTTGCCATTTAGATCTGTGATAGAAGGTGTACCCAACAGTTTCTTTTGGGTATCCAATGAAGACACACTTCTCCGATTTGGGGTTGAGCTTATCAGGTTGAAACTTTTTCACACAAGCATCGCAACCCCAAACTTTAAGAAATGACAGCTTAGGTTTCTTGCTAAACCACAGTTCATATGGTGTCGTCTCAACAGATTTTTAGACGGTGCCCTATTTAACGTGAATGGAGCTGTCTCTAATGCATAAACCCAAAATGATAGTGGTAAATCGGTAAGATACATCATAGATTGCACTATATCCAATAAAGTACAGTTATGACGTTCGGACACACCATTATGCTATGGTGTTCCAAGTGGCATGAATTTGTGAAATTATTCCACATTGTTTTAGTTCAAGACCAAACTCGTAACTCAAATATTCGTCTCCACGATCAGATCGTAGAAACTTTATTTTCTTGTTACGATGATTTTCCACTTCACTCTGAAATTCTTTGAACTTTTCAATTGTTTCAGACTTATGTTTCATCAAGTAGATATACCCATATCTGCTCAAATCATCTGTGATGGTCAGAAAATAACGATGTCCACCGCGAGCCTCAACACTCATCGGATTACACACATTAGTATGTATTATTTCCAATAAGTCAGTTGCTTGCTCCATTGTTCCGGAGAACGGAGTTTTAGTCATCTTGCCCATGAGGCCTGGTTCACAAGCATCAAACGATTCATTATGAAGTGATTCCAAATGCCCATCAACATGGAGTTTCTTCATGCGCTTTACACCAATATGACCTAAACGGCAGTACCACATATAAGTGGCACTATCATTATTAACTTTGCATATTTTGGCTTCAATATTATGAATATGTGTATCACTATGATCGAGATTCAATAAACCATTCACCTTGGGTGTATGACCTTGGAAGGTTTTATTCATGTAAACAGAATAACAATTATTCTTTTACTTAAATGAATAACCGTATTGCAATAAACATGATCCAATCATATTATGCTCAACGCAAACACCAAATAACATTTATTTTAGGTTCAACACTAATCCCGAAGGTAAAGGGAGTGTGCGATGGTGATCTTTTCAACCTTGGAATCACTTCCAACTCACATCATCACCTCACCCTTAACTAGTCCCTGTTTATTTTGCAACTCCCGTTTCGAGTTACTACTCTTAGCAACGGTACCAGTATCAAATACTGAGGGGTTGCTATAAACACTAGTAAAGTACACATCAATAACATGTATATCAAATATACTTTTGTTCACTTTGCCATCCTTCTTATCCGCCAAGTATCTAGGGCAGTTCCACTTCCAGTGACCATTTCCTTTGTAGTAGAAGCACTCAGTTCCAGGCTTGGGTCTAGCTTTGGGCTTCTTCATGGGAGCAGCAACTTGCTTTCTATTCTTATTTGAAGTTCCTCTTTCTTTCCCTTTGCCCTTTTCTTGAAACTAGTGGTCTTGTTAACCATCAACACTTGATGCTATTTCTTGATTTCTACCTTCGCCAATTTCAGCATCGCAAAGAGTTTGGGAATTACTTTCGTCATCCCTTGCATATTATAGTTCAGCACTAAGTTCTAGTAACTTTGGTGATAGTGACTAGAGAACTTGCCAATTACTATCTTATCTGGAAGATTAACTCCCACTTGATTCAAGCAATTGTAGTCCCCAGACAATCTGAGCACATGCTCACTGGTTGAGCTATTCTCCTCCATCTTGTAGGCAAAGTACTGTCAGAGGTCTCCCACCTCTCGACACGGGCATGAGTATGAAATACCAATTTCAACTCATAGAACATCTTATATGTTCCGTGGTGTTCAAAATGTTTTTGAAGTCCCAGTTCTAAGCTGTAAAGCATGGTGCACTAAACTATCAAGTAGTCATCATACCAAACTTTGCCAAACGTTCATAATGTTTGCATCTGCTCCTACAATAGGTCAGTCACCTAGCGGCGCATCAAGGACATATTACTTATGTGCAGCAATGAGGATAATCCTCAGATCACGGAGTTAGTCCACATCATTTCTACTAACATCTCTCAACATAGTTTTCTCTAGGAACATATCATAAATAAAACGGGGAAGCTATACGCGAGCAATTGATCTACAACATAGATATGAAAATACTATCAGGACTAAGTTCATGATAAATTTAAGTTCAATAAATCATATTACGTAAGAACTCCCACTTAGATAGACATCTCTCTAATCATCTAAGTGATCACGTGATCCATATCAACTAAACCATGTCCGATCATCACGTGAGATGGAGTAGTTTAAATGGTGAACATCACTATGTTGATCATATCTACTATATGATTCATGCTCGACCTTTCGGTCTCAGTGTTCCGAGGCCATATCTGCATATGCTAGGCTCATCAAGTTTAACCCGAGTATTCTGCATGTGCAAAACTGGCTTGCACCCATTGTATGTGAACATAGAGCTTATCACACCCGTTCATCACGTGGTGTGTCAGCACGAAGAACTGTCGCCACGGTGCATACTCAGGGAGAACACTTGTACCTTGAAATTTAGTGAGAGATCATATTATAATGCTACCGCCGAACTAAGAAAAATAAGATGCATAAAGGATAAACATCACATGCAATCAATATAAGTGATATGATATGGCCATCATAAATCTTGTACCTTTGATTTCCATCTCCAAAGCACCGTCATGATCACCATCATCACCGGCTTGACACATTGATCTCCATCAAAGCATCATTGTCGTCTCGCCAACTATTGCTTCTACGACTATCGCTACCGCTTAGTGATAAAGTAAAGCAATCGCCATTTCATACAATAAAGCGACAACCATATGGCTCCTACCAGTTGCCGATAACTCCGTTACAAAACATGATCATCTCATACAATAAAATTTAGCATCATGTTTTGACCATATCACATCACGACATGCCCTGCAAAAACAAGTTAGACGTCCTCTACTTTGTTGTTGGAAGTTTTACGTGGCTGCTACGGGCTGAGCAAGAACCGTTCTTACCTACGCATCAAAAACCACAATGCGGTATAGTGACTGCTTTTTGATCTTTAGAAAGAACCCTGTTCATTGAATCCGATTCAACCAAAGTTGGATAAACTGACACCCTCCAGCCACCTGTGTGTGAAGCACGTCGGTAGAACCAGTATCACGTAAGCGCACACGTAATGTCGGTCTGGGCCGCTTCATCCAACAATACCACTGAATCAAGAATCAACTAGTGATGGCAAGCAATATGTATATACCCACGCCCACAACTCCTTTGTGTTCTACTCGTGCATATAACATCTACGCATAGACCTGGCTTGGATGCCACTCCTGGGGAACGCAGTAATTTCAAAGAACATCCTACGCACATGCAAGATCTATCATGGTGATGCATAGCAACGAGAGGGGAGAGTGTGTCAACATACCCTCGTAGACCGAAAGCGGAAGCGTTTTATCAACGCGGTTGATGTAGTCGTACACCTTCACGATCTGTCCCGATCAAGTACCGAACATACCGCACCTCCGCGTTCAGCACACGTTCAGCTCGATGACGTCCTCGCCTTCTTGATCCAGCAAGACGGGCGAAGTAGTAGATGAGTTCCGGCAGCATGACGGCATGGTGACGGTGTTGGTGAAGAACAATCTTCGCAGGGCTTCACCTAAGCACTACGAAAACTATGATGGAGGATAAACTAGAGGGGACGAGGTTGCTGGCACACGGCTTGGTGTTTCTTGATCTGTCCTGGGTGCTAGACCTACCCCTCTATTTATATGTTGAGCCTTGGGGTCGAAACTTGGAGTAAAAACCTACACAAAGTCGGTTTCACCCGAAAGGCAAGAGTCCTTCTCGGACTCCAGGACCAGATGCCAGGGTTCCCGGTGTCTGGACCCAAACGCCAGGGACCCTGGCGTCTAGCCCCTGGACTCCGCAAAACTTCCTTTTGCTCTTTCCAAAAACAATGTGTGCTTTCCCCTTTGGCCCAAATAAAGTGTTCTCGTACCCAAAAATTTCGGGGAAACATCCGGAACCCCTTTCGGTGAATTCCGGAACCCTTCCGGAGACCAAACACTATTATCCCATATATCAATCTTTATCTCCGGACCATTCCGGAGTTCCTCGTCATGTCCGTGATCTCATCCGGGACTCTGAACAACATTCGGTCACCAACATACATAACTCATATAATACTATATCGTCAACGAACGTTAAGCGTGCGGACCCTACAGCTTCGAGAAGTATGTAGACATGACCGAGACATCTCCCTGGTCAATAACCAATAGCGGAACCTGGATGCCCATATTGGCTCCTACATATTCTATGAAGATCTTTATCGGTCAAACTGCATAACAACATATGTTGTTCCCTTTGTCATCGGTATGTTACTTGCCCGAGATTCAATCGTCGGTAAGTCTCTTTACCGGCAAGTCTCTTTACTCGTTCTGTAATGCATCATCCCGCAACTAACTCATTAGTCACATTACTTGCAAGGCTCATAGTGATGTGCATTACCGAGAGGGCCCAGAGATACCTCTCCGATACACGGGGTGACAAATCCTGATCTCGATCTATGCCAACTCAACAAACACCATCGGAGACACCTGTAGAGCATCTTTGTAATCACCTAGTTATGTTGTGATGTTTGATAGCACACAAGGTGTTCCTCCGGTATTCGGGAGTTGCATAATCTCATAGTCAGAGGAACATGTATAAGTCATGAAGAAAGCAGTAGCAATAAAACTAAACGATCATGATGCTAAGCTAACAGATGGGTCTTGTCCATCACATCATTCTCTACTGATGTGATCCCGTTGATCAAATGACAACACATGTCCATGGCTAGGAAACTTAACCATCTTTTATTAACAAGCTTGTCAAGTAGAGGCATACTAGGGACACTCTGTTTGTCTATGTATTCACACATGTACTAAGTTTTCGGTTAATACAATTCTAGCATGAATAATAAACATTTATCATGATACAAGGAAATATAAATAACAACTTTATTATTGCCTCTAGGGCATATTTCCTTCACAAACAACTTAGAAAGGGGGGAAAGTTGTACCATGAATCTAGAACTTGATTCAAAGAGGAAATAATATGGTGAAAGTAGTAGAGACCGGATACCCAACCGGTCTCTTGGTTGAAAAGGGAAATAATGGTGTAGCGACCCGACCTCAGACGGTCAAGTCTCTATGCTTACGTGTCATCCCTGGATCGGTATGCTGACACACACAGTACTCGAGGATTTATAACAGAGGTAAATCACATGTATAAAGTAACGTAAATACTGTTACCTCAATCCATATAGCGAAGGTAACAAAGGTTGTGGATTCCCATCAACACCAACGGCAAAGTTGAGTGTAGAAATCGTAACCCTAACGTATCACTTACTCGTCGTAAGATAATCCTGCAACATGAGATGTTGCAGCCACAAAGGGTCAGTACATTGAATGTACTTGCAAATTCACACCATAGGATAATGATGAATAAATGCTATCACTACATGCATATTTGGCTGGTGGAAAAGCTCTGTGGTTATATTGTTTTTGCAAAAAGCCAATTTTTCCCTACTGCAAAGGAATATAATTTATTTAACTACAAAGTTGGTCAAAAAAATATTCAAAAGGTTCCTCCAACTCAATCCCAAATTAACATCAATAACCCAACAAATTATTTAAGTAACATGATGAGATACTTAAGATACTCCAAGTACTAGATACTCAAAATTGTCCATAACCGGGGACACGACTAACCATGATTAGTTTGTACACTCTGTAGAGGTTTGCGCACTTTTCCCCACAAGACTCGATCGCCTCTGTTAAATTTTCTCGCACTACATGGTGTTTGAGAAACGGATGACTGAGACACAGTCTTTCAGAAACATTAACTCTCTACTCCGGGCAGACCATACCAAACCTACAACCCACTACCTACTGATCCACCACTTCAAGAGCTTCACGTAACTTACTCAACTATGCCAGAGCCCATAATAGCTTGTGGCTGCACACGAAAGTTTCTAGCATGAATAATCTCAGTTCCCTTTGAGCCTGGGTGGCGGTCCATAGGAAGATCACACGGGTACTCCGGGATTTCCAAAAATATAGGAAACACTGGGTACTCCAAGTGCCTCAATCCACCCAGATGTGTATTTAAGTTGCCACCTTAAGTTGAACCATTAATTAACAATCTCACATCTGTCATGGATTTCACTCACCCAAACCACGTCTACGAGCATAGCATAGAAATATAAGCAACGCGTAGAACTAACTCCCAAGGGTTTGAATGTAACAGGGCAATAGGTTCTACCTCATCAACTACTTCCCAACCCACATTTTAATGCCATCCTAACCATGCAATGTTTGAGGATTGGAACTAATGCATAAAAACTGGGTGATAAAGGGGTATGATCAAAGTGTTACTTGCCTGCAATGTTGATGAAGATGATTCGCACTCAAAACTCTTGATAGTTCTACTCGCCACACTCCGGTCAATCTATTGTAAGCAAGCAATAGTAACCACACATAAGCAATCACTCAGAAGATCGGGAAAAACGAAGAACAATTCGGAAAGCATCAAAACCAAGCAAATAACTCTTGAAACATAAACAATCTCTAACAGTACCAAAATTATGTGTATTTGGCCTTAGCGGAAAGTTTAGGTCAAGAGGTTTGACTTGCAAAAAGAATCAACTCAAACGGAGCTACGAAACTCAAGTTATGATCCAACGAAGTTTGAATTCAAATCTAGTCTAATTCAAAATCTAAACTTTCAAAAACATGTTTGAGTTGGATTACTAGATCGAGGAGATCATAACAAAGAAGTCGGCGTTGGTTTCGTTGGATTTGGATAAACGGGTAAAAAGATGTGATTGATCGAAGAACAGGGACTAAACTGTAATTAAAATCATCACAGATAGGTCCCTGGCAAAAATAAACAGAAAAAGGAAAAAAGTAAATAATGAACGTTCGTTTTGTAAGCCTAGTCAGCGAACATGCTCTAAATAATCTAACCAAAAACAAAACCGGTTTATATAAAAAACAAAAAGAAACCGAAAACAAAACTAAAAGAAAAACCTGATGAACTGGGCGGTTTATACCGGTTCGGCCGGATCGGGTCCTGTGGTGGCGGTTCGGTCAACTCCGGTGACGGGGCAGGCGTCTCCGGCGAGTCCGTCCACGGGCCTCGGCGGCTCCGGCGCGGTAGCAGGCGACGGCAGGTGGCGAGGTGCGGCGTGGTGACGGAAGGGCGGCGCGGCAGGCGGCGGCACTAGCGAGCGGCGGCGCGGCAAGGGCGGCTGGGGCGGCAGCGGGGCGCGAGATGCGGCGGCGGCACGAGCAGAGAGGGGAGGAGGGGATCCGGGGCGGCGCTTATATAGGTGGCGGGGGAGGAGCGAGGCGTGCAGGAGGGGGCAAGCGGAGGCGGCGGCGGGAGTTCGCGCGGAGCACGGCGGCGGCGACGCCGTGCGGGTGCGAGAGTCCGTCCCGAGCTCGGGGACGGGCGCGGGCGAGCGGCTTGGGCCGGCTGGGCCGTTGCCTAGCGAGCTGGGCCGGCCCGGTAGGTTCGGAGAAGATTTTTAAAAAAAATACATTTTCCACGCAACTAAAATAATAAAAACGAAATAATTAAAAATTATTATATAGGCATATAATATATCAAAATTTTCAGAAAAAGGTTGTCTACAACATGAACATTTTCCTAGCATTAAATAAAATTCACACAACTTCAGATAAATCAAAGAGTGCTCCTGCCCTACTAAAATCCAATAAAAATCATTTAAAAAACCAAAATGATTTCAAACTTATTTATCTCCAATTTTTTGATGTAGGGAATCATGTTACCCTATTTTCCATGTATTTTATTTTTGGAGAAAAATAATTTGAATAAAACCCAAATAACTCTGAATTGAAAATAATTTCCAAAAGGACTTTAAATTTGATCCTTTTAAACTTCCAACTCGTATTTCATATATTTTGAAGAAGTCATTTTATCTTCTCTCGTGAAAATCATTGAGTTGCTTAAAGTTCTGAACTTGAAATATTTTCAAATGGAATTCAAATCTTTTCAAAACCCTTTTCATTTAAATAAATGGAAGAAGTCATGTCATCTTCTATCTAGGGTTTTGTATTTGAAAAGTATTTGAATTCACGGAGATCATAAAAGCAAAATGAAAGTTTGGGAAAGTCCTTTTATTCCCTCTCATTTAACTTTCAAAAGTTTCAAAATTCACTCAATCAATCACACAACAATCAAACAAACAATCAATCTATCTATTTATTATAACATTCCAAAATTTAGAATTTTGGGATGTTACAAACCTACCACCCTTAAAATGAATCTCGTCCTCGAGATTCGGAGAGGCTAATAAGAAAAAGGTTAGGGTTTGGGGGTCTCCTCAAAATCCATCAATTGTCGCAGGAGGGGGTCTGGGGTGCTACCACCCTTAGAAACATGGTAACGGTTCCATGTAAACTCATATACTCCATCCTTGTTCTTGACAGTGTCGGTCTCCTCAGATCGTAAGGATAATTCCTTCTCTGGCTCTTCCAGCAGCGGCATAACCTTTTCCTCAATTCTTATGTACTTTCATCCTGATAAGGTTATTCCGAGACTGGGTCTTCTTAGCTGATGGGTCTGGCACCAATACTAATCAACTATAGATATCTCATGGCGGTCATCCAATTATGGTTTCTCCTGCGGGGAATGGGTCTAGGCTTCTTTCTCACCGTATGTCCTACGATTGGCAACAGCTGCCTTGTACAAGGGAAAATGATTATACCATTCTAAGGTTTAAACAAGGCTTAATATCGTCGTCTCTCTACTATAGGTAAGTCTCTCAGATTTACCATCCCATATAGAAAGGCGAATAATAAGAGTAAGTCGGTATGGTGATCAATCCATCCCACACCCGAATCATTACTCTGTATACGGTTTAGTGAATCTCGCATTCTAACACTCGGTCATCCTCACAAGCATTGCAGAATTTCTCTTATTGACAAACCAAGGTTCGGATAAATCCAACGATTCTGCAAGCCAAACAAACATCTATCGTTCCTTCACATCTCTCGGGTTTTGCGTAAACTCCTATAAAATCGTCTATCGATAAAAGTCGTATCTTCCTCCAGGGTTTTTCCTTCAGCAAGAGTGTGCTTGCTTCTTGGCAGGTCCTGGGGCCTGTGGGTTATGGCCCATCTCATCACTTGAAATCCTTGAACTCATCCTCAGGGCAACTAGTCATTATTCCAACATCCAGCTTTCTAGCATGCTTAAATCCATCCAATTGTACGGTCCTTCTTCCTTCTATTGGTTCCAAACTAAGACGTGATTACTCAGACTCATCATGGAGTTATAATTGTTCCATAATACCAACATTATACCTCCTTTATATCCAATAGTAATTCATCTCTTCATCCTCGTGGGTTATCCCACATACCGAGATAAGAACTTATACTTATGAAGTCCATACTCCACTTCGTGGAACATCATTATCCTTTCTAGGGTCAAGTGTCCTTACAGGGGAACATTGGCCATCTTTGCATGGCACTTCTTCAACTAGGAAACGTGAAACACATCCTGAACTCCTGACAGTCCTTCGGGTGACTCCAACTTGTTGGCCACTTCTCCCATACGCTCCAAAACTCGGTATGGTCCTACAAATCTCGGGGCTAACTTTCCCTTAGCTACAAATCGTTTAACTCCTCGCATAGGGGATGAAGACATGCTCTGTCTCCAATCTCATAGACTACCTCCTTGAGTTTTTGAGTGTGCATAACTCCTCTGCCTGGACTGAGATACCTTCAGTCTGTCTCGAATCAACTTAACATTCTCTTCTGACTCCTTTATCACATTTGGTCTGTCGGTGTACTAGAGTAGGGGTACCCTAGTATCCCGAACTTGTGCACGGGCAGTCGCAGCATCCCGCGGCAAGGCTTGCCGGGTGACCGCCAAGGTCCTCCGTGGTTCCTTTGGAGCCACTCAAGGACAAAGTATCCAAGCCAAGGAGACAAGACCCCGGCAAGAGGAGCTTGCCGGGAAGGCCAACCAAGGCATCTCAAGGAACTTGCCGCGACGCGCCACGCGTCCCGGCAAGGCCCGGTGAGCGACAAGCTCCCGGACGCGACAAGACAAGGACCGCGGCAAGGCGCTTGCCGCGGCAAGCCACCACTCTGTGCCCGCGCTCCAGCACATCCACCAACATGTCGCTCTGGGACCCTTCCAGGCGTACGTGGTGGGAGGCTGTGCAGCCAGCAGTGCGCGGTGGCAAGCGGCGCTGACAAGATTGCCATCGTGGCGAGCGATGGCGTTCCTGACGGTCCTTTTGCACTATTTAGGAGACGCATACAGGCATTTAATGCCCTTGTCCCCTGCCGTCAGGGTTAGGTATGATACACTATAGCAGGTAGCTGTACCAACCGCAACACCTTTCCATTTTTACCCTTGTCTACGTTGCCACCTGTCGGTGACCCCTTGAGCATATAAAAGGAGGCCCATGCGCAACGTAGAGCGGGGGAGCAAGGGAACACTCACGCTCGGTCTCGTTAGCTGCTGAGGTATACTGTAGCACTCCGCGCTCCCGAGCAAGAACTCAATACAAACCACAAAGCAGGAGTAGGGTTTTACGCATCCGTGCGGCCCGAACCTGGGTAAACTGCTCGTGTGCTTCGCCTCGATCCGCTCTTCGTGCGACCCTCGCCCCCGCCGAATCGAAAGGGACTCGGTCCGCCGGTCCCATAGGTGCTCGTGGATTAGTCCCCCGACATCTTTCGCGCGCCAGGTAGGGGGTGTCGAGGGTGTGTGAACCAGATCCGGCGTTCACACGAGCTAGATCTTCATCATCTTCATCGACATGCCGCCGAAGAAGAAGGCTTCGGAGGGGCTGCTCCGTCCGCGCCGAACCCACCACCGCCGGAGCAAACGGCTAATGGGGCAGACACCGGCGGAAGAACGGGCGTCGACGAGGGAGCTCACGGTGCTGCCAGGTCCAAGGACAAGGCTGCGCTGCCCATCGGCGGCGTAGCCGGCTCCCACAACGACCGGGCGCACTCCAAGACCTCGGCGTCCGTACATGCACCGCGCCCATCTCAGGAGGCGCGGGATCAGCAGCGTCATGGTACTCACGGTACCATGCGTTTGCCGGACCAAGATCGAGCTGGTGGATCTCGGAGTGCTCAAGACCAGCATGCACGCCAACATGCTGGCACGAGCGAGGCACGGTCGCCTGGACGGGATACTGCTCCTTCTAACATAGTTAGAAGTCCGAGCATATCCCGCTCCTCGCACCGTTCGCCACCGCCACCCGCCACTACAGCAGAAGCTTTGGCGCGAGCCCAACTGCTCCTGGACTACCCTCCAACGGCAGACAAGATCGACGACTGGAGGGCCACCATTCAGAGTCTCATCGGCTTCGCCAACGGCGACGCTCAATGGCAGCCGAGCACGTCGCAGCCGCGGCAAGTCAGCTAGGCACGAGCCGGTGGCGACAAGACCGGTGGGGGTGCAACCACTGTGCACTCTCCGCCCCGAAGGCCAAGATCGCTGACTCGCCGGATCCACCTCGACAGCGACTCCACCGCGTCATCAGATCCACGAGCTCGTCGCGATCAGTGCCAAGTTCTTCATGAATGACAGCAAGAAGACGCTCGTACTCGCATCGAGTGCCGAAGAGAAGCGCGAAGTCAATCGGACCAGCGCGCTGGGCCCTCTGTCGACATGCATGCGCCAGGGGAACCAGGTGACTTGCCGTACGCGGTAGGTTGCCCTGCGTTTACTCGTGAGCTGCGGCAAGTCCAGTGGCCCAGCACGAAGAATTTCAAGCCAGACGTACCAGAGAAGTACGACGGCAAGTCGCATCCGTCGGAGTTCCTCAGCATCTACACCATCGTGGTGCAGGCTGCCGGGGGGCGGGATGACAAGATCCTTGCCAACTACTTCCCGCTGGTGCTCAAGCCCAACGTCAGGTCCTGGCTCATGCACTTGCCGGACAACTCCATATCCTCCTGGGCAGACCTATGCCATCAGTTTGTCGGCGCCTTTACAGGCGGCCACAAACCTCATGGCCAAGAGAGTGACCTTCATCTGCTCGCCCAGAAGGAAGGAGAGCCCCTGCGCAAGTACATTCAGAGATTCAGCCGTGTACAGCACAACATCCCAGATGTCCACCCTGCCGCGGTCATCAGCGCGTTCCATCAGAACGTGCGTAACCGCAGGATGCGGGAGGAGATGGCGATGTGCAAGATCAGAGACGTCAGTGAGCTGTATGCCCTGGCCGACAAGTGTGCACGTGCTGAGGAAGCGAGGAAACTCCCCGGAGAGAATACAGGAGCAGGAGGATCTGACAGCGAGGATGCTGCCCCGGCAAAGAAAAACCGGCGGCGGAACAACAGGAAGAAGAAAGGCAAAGATGTGCTAGTCATTGAGCAGTCTGGCAACGAAGGTGGCGCCAAGGAAGCCAAAGCTAGTAGCTCCGGCAAGGAGATTGCCGCATGCACCAACTGCCAGACTGTGGTGGTCGCCGACAAGCAGGACGGCACCGACAAGCAGTACTGCAAGATCCACTGCACCAAGGGCCATGACCTCCAGAGCTGCAAGAAGGTCGAGCAGCTTTTCCAGCAGCAAAATGCTGAATACGAGCGACGCGACAAGGAGAGGGCCCAAGGAGGCGCTGGAGAATCCGGCAAGAAGCGCGCCGGCCGGGGAGGACGCCGCTGCAAGGCCAAGCAGCGGCAAGGAGACAGACCTCCCCGCGGCCGCGACAAGGATGAAGATGACGACGACGACGAAGACATGGATGGTGTCGAGACCAGTGAGCAGGAATTCCAGAAAGCCACAGAGGTCTTGTGCGTTGACGGTGGTGCTTCTCTGCATACTTTGCACCGCCAACTCAAGCAGTGGGTGCGGGAAGTCAATGCGGCGGAACCACCTGTCGAGTCACGCAAGCTTCTGAAATGGTCCAGCACGCCTATCATCTTTGATATTGGGGACCACCCTGATCGCACAACTGCGGTCGGGTGCTTGCCGATGTTGGTTTCACCAACTATCCGCAACCTCAAGGTCAGTAAGATGCTAGTTGATGGTGGGGCCGGCTTGAACCTGATCTCCTCCGCTGTACTCCAGAAACTCCAGATCCCTGACGGCGAGCTTGAAGAGACCGGCATATTCCAAGGAATCAACCCGGGAAGGAGCAAGCCGAAGGGGAAGGTCACGTTGCCAGTAACATTTGGCAGCGAGGTGAACTTCAGGACTGAGAGGGTCACTTTTGACGTTGCCGATTTTCCATTGCCTTACAATGGGATACTCGGTCGTCCAGCACTCGCCAAGTTCATGGCAGCCTCTCACTACGCATACAACATGCTGAAGATGCCAGGCCCGATAAGCGTCATCTCTGTCCCTGGCGACAAGAAGGATGCTCTTATCTGCGTCGACAAGATCTACCGGCAAGCGGCAGCCGCAACAGATCGCAAGTCACCTGCCGTTGAAGCTCCCGGGGGGAAGAAGAAGACCAAGTCCGGCAAGAGTTCTGATGCCCACTCCGGCAAGCGCACCTCTTCGGAGTTCTGCGCTGCCGTCGAGGACGCACCATCGAGCTCCGCCGGCAAGTGTAAGAAGACAATGGCAGCTCCGCCAGAGACCAAGAAGGTGTCCGCCAAGGAGGACGGCACTGGTGGTACCTTCACCATCAGCGCCACTCTCGACCCTAAATAGGAAAGCGCGCTCATTGCTTTCCTGCGGGCGAACGTCGACGTGTTTGCGTGGCAACCGTCTGACATCCCCGGTGTTCCCAGGAAAGTAATTGAGCACCATCTTGCCGTTTGTCCTCATGTGCGACCCGTCAAGCAGAAGGTCAGGAAGCAAGCAGTGGAGCGCCAAGAATTCATCGCAGAAGAGATCAAGAAGTTGGAAGCAGCAGGCCTTGTCAGAGGAGTGCTCCATCCTACGTGGTTGGCCAATCCTGTAGTCATGCGCAAGGCGAACGGGAAATGGAGACTTTGTATCGACTTTACCGATGTTACAAAGCTTGTCCCAAAGACCCATTTCCTTTGCCACGCATTGACCAGATTGTTGACTCCACGGCCGGATGTGACTTGCTTTCATTTCTTGACGCATACTCAGGATACCATCAGATCTTCATGGCAGAAGAGGATGAGGAGAAGACCGCATTCATCACTCCATGTGGCACGTACTGTTTCATACGGATGCCTTTCGGTTTAAAAAATGCTGGTTCAACATTTGCAAGGGTAGTCCATGTCGCTCTTGAGCCACAAATACACAGAAATGTGGAAGCCTACATGGATGACATAGTGGTCAAGAGCAAGGACAAGGCAACTCTGATTCAAGATTTAGACGAGACCTTTGCAAATCTGCGCAAGATCAGCCTCAAGCTCAACCCCGAGAAGTGTGTGTTTGGAGTCTCCTCCGGCAAGCTTCTCGGGTTCTTCGTGTCTCAGCGGGGAATAGAAGCCAATCCTGACAAGATCAAGGCCATTGAGCAGATTGAAGCACCAAAGCGCGTCAAGGATGTACAAAGACTTGCCGGTTGCATGGCTGCTCTCAGCAGGTTTATCTCTAGGTCTGCTGAGCGCGCCCTACCGTTTTTCAAAATATTGAAAAAGGCAGGTCCAATGAAATGGACTCCAGAAGCGGAGGCTGCGCTGCAAGACTTGAAGAGATACATGTCCTCCACTCCAACACTTGTCGCACCTAAGCCACAAGAGAAGTTGCTGCTGTATATAGCGGCAACCAATCAAGTGGTTAGTGCTGCGTTAGTAGCAGAGAGGGAGGCAGATGACGAGCCAGCAACCACGGCAGGCGCATCCAGCGACAAGCAGGGGGCTTCCCCGACAAGCTCTGGTCCCGACAAGGATGGATCTGCGCAGACGCGCGAGGAAATACAGAAGAGAATGGTACAGTGCCCAGTTTACTTTGTCAGTTCCCTTCTGCAGGGGGCTAGGTCAAGGTACTCTGGCGTGCAGAAATTGCTTTTCGGCCTTCTCATGGCCTCGAGAAAGCTGCGCCATTACTTCCAAGCACATGAGATCACAGTTGTCACTCGTTTTCCGCTGAAGAGGATACTGCAGAATCCAGAAGCGACAGGCAGGATTGTTGAGTGGGCACTGGAACTGTCAAGCTTTGGCCTCAAGTTTGAGAGTACTTCAACTATCCAAAGCAGAGCATTGGCAGAATTCATAGCAGAATGGACGCCAACACTAGATGAAGAAATTCCAGAAATGACCATCCCCGTCGAGGAAGCAAGCAAAGAGTGGCTGATGTACTTTGATGGTGCCTTTTTGCTGCAAGGCGCCGGCGCTGGCGTGCTGCTTGTCGCACCCACCGGAGAGCACCTCAAGTACGTAGTCCAGATGCACTTTCCCAAGGAGCATGCAACAAACAATACTGCAGAGTATGAAGGCTTGCTTGCCGGTCTCAGGATCGCGGCAGACCTTGGGATCAAGAAGCTCATTGTCAGGGGTGACTCGCAGCTTGTCGTCTGTCAAGTGAACAAGAGCTATCAGAGTCCGTTGATGGAAGCCTACGTCGACGAAGTGAGAAAGCTAGAAGAGCACTTTGACGGCCTACAGATGGAGCATGTTCCAAGAGCTCAGAACGCCATTGCGATGGCCTATCAAAGTGCGCCGCACTTAAGTTACCTGTGGAACCAGGGATCTTTGTGCTCAAGCTGACTCAACCGTCTGTAACGCCATCAACTGGACAGAGCAAGAAGAGGAAGTTGATTTCTGGTGACTATTTTCCGGCAGAGCTTCCTGAAGCTGCCGCCAAGAAGGTCCCCAAGATCAACACCAAGAGCGCTGAGGAGCAGTCTGCTCCGGCAAGCCCTAGGGTTTGTTCCGTTGAAGCAGAAACTCCCGACAAGTTTTGCTCCGACAAGCTTGCCGGGGAACGTCAAGCTCCGGCAGAGCCGCAGGTTCTCGCCGTAGAAGTGGATGTTCCCGCAGCAGCAGATTTGCCTTTAGTCCTTGTTGTCGAGCCACAAGCTCCAGCATGGACACAGCAGATTGTCCGTTTCCTTCAGACAGGAGAACTTCCCGAAGAGCAAGAAGAAGCGGAAAGAGTAGCCCGGCAGTCAAGTATGTACCAGTTTGTCGACAACACACTGTACAGAAGAAGACTCAACGGTGTGTAATTGAAGTGTATTCACCGGGAAGACGGACAAAAGCTGTTGGCAGAGATACATGGAGGCATATGTGGTCACCACATTGGCGCAAGAGCAGTTGCCGGCAAAGCATTCCGGCAAGGTTTCTTTTGGCCGACAGCCCTCCAGGATGCAACTGCACAAGTAACCAAGTGTGAAGCATGCCAGTTCCATTCCAAGCAGATACACCAACCAGCTCAAGCTCTCCAGACGATCCCTTTATCCTGGCCATTTTCGGTCTGGGGGCTCGACATCCTCGGCCCCTTTCCCCGAGCAGTCGGGGGCTTTGAGTACTTGTACGTTGCAATCGACAAGTTCACAAAGTGGCCGGAAGTGGAAGCAGTGAGGAAGGTGACAGCACAGTCGGCAGTCAAGTTCTTCAGGTCGATTGTTTGTCGTTTCGGGATCCCTAACAGGATAATCACCGATAACGGTACGCAATTCACGAGCCACACCTTCATGCAGTACGTCCAAGATCTTGGCGCCAAGGTCTGCTTCGCTTCTGTTGCTCACCCGAGAAGCAACGGTCAAGCGGAGAGGGCAAATGCTGAAGTGCTGCGTGGGCTCAAGACCAGGACTTTCGACAGGCTGCACAAGTGCGGAAGAAACTGGATCGAGGAGCTGCCAGTGGTTCTTTGGTCGATCAGGACGACGCCAAATCGAGCCACTGGCCAGACACCTTTCGCTCTAGTCTATGGAGCAGAGGCAGTTCTCCCCACGGAACTCGTATACGGGTCACCTCGAGTGCTCGCTTATGATGAGCTTGAGCAAGAGCAGCTGCGACAAGATGACGCGCTACTCCTTGAGGAAGACCGTCTTCAGGCTGCTGTACGAGCTGCTCGCTACCAGCAAGCTTTGCGCCGCTACCATAGCCGCAAAGTTAACGCCAGAAGTCTCGAGGAAGGTGACCTTGTTCTTCGGCGTGTTCAGTCCGCCAAGAATTCCAACAAGTTGACGCCGAAGTGGGAAGGCCCTTACCGGGTGAAACGAGTCACTAGGCCTGGCGCTGTCCGCCTTGAGACCGAAGATAGCATTCCGGTGAGCAATTCCTGGAACATTGAGCATCTTCGTAAGTTTTACCCGTAAGGCGCGGTTGCCGGAACCTGTTCCGGCAACCACCTTTTGTACAAGTCTTGCCGTTGTTGCATGTAATCCTTTGTACAAAGCCGGGCGCAGACCCCATGCATAAGTAAAGCTCATATGCTCTGCACATCTTGTCAATTTCATGCTTTCTATTTTTTGCATATGTGATCTGACACTTTGTGCAGCACCTACTCCCCGGTAAGCAATAACGAGCCGTAAGGCTCCATATCTTTATTTTCTCCTCTTTCTTTTTTCTCAAGGAAAGAAAGGTTCCCTCGCCCACAAGTTTGCCGGGGGGAAAGGAGAAGATAATGGTATGGACTAGGCGTCGTTCAAGAAAGTTTCGCCTTACCAGGAAGCAAACAACAGAAAAGCTAAGTTGCCAAAGTTTGAGCAATCAGATTTTTTAAATTTTTAAGTTATCTCCCTTGAACGACCGCACTTTGTATGGAAAACCTGTGCGCGGAGGAACCAACTCGTAGCTAGTTGCGCCCTTACTTTGTTTTGAGTCCGCTCAACAACTTAAGTGAGCTGCGACTAGTTGCGACAAGGTTTCTTGTCGGTAGCGGCACCGCCAGCAGGCTGGTGACGTCCCGCACTCAGCGCTCGCGGCTAAGGTGCCTGCACCGGCAAGTTCCCTAAAAGCGTAGGGCAAAAACATACAAAGAGAGGAATCAAGTAAAGGGAATAACATTGCAATCATTACCCGGAATAGAGTTATATTACAAGGTAGCTTGTCGCGGCTCTAACAGATTGTTCTCATAACATGACCAGCAGCGACAAGAAAAGAAGAAAACGGGCGGCCTAGTCTACGCGATCGCCCTCAATCCTCTTGATCCCGCTCACCTTGTCCACAATGGGTGCGACAAGGGTCTTGAGCGCCTCCAGATCAGCATCCGGCGGCAGGGTCTTGAGGACGTTGGTGAGGTTGAGGCCCGGGTTGCGGAAGGCCACCTTCACCAACACCTTTTGAAGAGCTCCCGCGCAGATCTTGCGCGACTCGTCGGCTAGCTGCTTTGGGATCTTCTCCCGGAGCCGCTGGAGGGCCGTCGCCACGCCTTTGAAGGACAAGGTGAGCTTGGCGCTGGGTTGGAGGTTCTCATCAGAGGGATACCCGAGATCCTCCACCCCCAGCTGCGCCAGCTCCCTGTCGATATCTGCGGCAGCATTCACGAGACCCTCCGTCCAGTGCTCCACATTCTCCCTAAAAGCATTCTGGGCGGCGGCAGCACTCGCCAGCAGCGCCTTGTCGGCCTTGATCTCCTCCTTCAAGGCCACCTCCTGCTCCCTGGCGCCGTCCAGCGTCTTGGTCAAAGTGGTCAGCTTCAACTCAAGATCTGCGTTGGAGTCCTTGGCGGCGCTAAGCTCTTTGCCCTTCTCGGCGAGACGAACCTGCAGCTCTGAGTTGCTGTGGGCGTCCTTCTCCCGCTCACGCTTGAGCGCGGCAAGCTCTTCACCACTCGCCTTGAGATCGGCCTCCAGCTGCGCCACCTTCGTCTCCAGCTCCTTCTTGGCGGCCTCGGCAACTGCGGCAGCATCCTCTGCTTGCTTAAGGGCTCCGCCGAATTTTTGCTCACGCGCGGCAAGCTCCTCCTCGTGGCTGTCGAGGTTAACTTTCCGCTGCGCCAGCTCGCCCTCCTGCGTAGACAGCTTCTCAGTGGCAAGCCGCTGTTGCTCTTCAACTTTGGCCTTCTCGAGGAAGAAGGCCTTCTGCACTTCAGCGAGTTGCTCCCGCTCCTCTGCCAGGGACCGGAGAGCTTCCTGGTTGAGACCCCGGAGCTCCTCCGCGCGCTTCTCGATGTCCACTCCCGCCCTCGCGACAAGCGCCTCGCGGGATTCCAGCTTGGCTTGCCGCGCGCGGTAGAGCGACAACAGCTTCCGCAGTAGCCGCTCCTCCTCAGGCTCGCCGCTGCTGCTGCTCGGCGCATCAACTAGCGTCAGCCCAGCGGAGGCGAGCACCTCTCCATCAAAGCTCTCTCCCTCGACCGGCGCCCTGGAGCTTGACGCCCAGGGGAGGTTGATGAAAACGCCATCGCCGGCCTTCAAGTAGACGCCTGGCTAGGGCTCTTCGGAGCCTGGCGCTGCGGCAGCGGCGGACGGGTCGGCGGTCGACGTAGCGCCTGGCGCTCCTACGGCCTCAGGGCCGTCAGTGCGATCGCCAGACCCCTCGCCAGCTGCTGTGGCGGCAGCTTTGGCGGCCTCGTCGCCGGCGGGATCATCAGCGCCGGCTGCTTCTTCAGTGGCAACGGCGTCGTCGGCAGCAACCTCGGTCTCCATTGGCTCCGCAGCAGATGGGTTTGATGGCCGGAAAAATGAGAAAAGTCAAGCAAATACCCAAAAAGAAGAAGAACCCAAGGGAAGCTTTGAAGAGAAGATTACCTGTACTGGGTTCGGCAGTCGTAGTCTCCGCCGCTGAGGGGACACTGGTGCTGTCCCTTGTCGGAGAACTCTCCCTTGCCGGAGGACTCTCCCTTGGCATTTCGGGGGCGGCCTCCGGGCGCTCCTGGTGGGGCTGCTCTGCTCCTACACAAACCAACAGTCAGATGTCAACAAAGAAAGAGTATCAATGCGCGCCTAACAGCGGAAAGCGAACCATATACTTACGCTGGGGGCTGCTCTGGAGAACAGTTGCCGGGTCCGGCAAGGTTGTCTCGGACGCACCCCCTGCTATCGCGGTGGGTTCGTCCTCGATGACAATCACTGGGACCCTGGCTCTCTTCGCTGCTCTCTGGGCCAGAGTCCTAAAAAGGAATAAGTTCAGAGTAAAGCAAATGAGATACAAGACAAAACAGCAAGAATTGAAGAACTACAAGTACAACAAGAGAATCTTACTCTTCTTCTTCCTCGTCGGAGCTGAACGTGGAGAAGTCGAAGTCCGGCTCACGTCCGGCGCGAGGATGCGGAGGAGTAGTTTCCCTTGGCTGCTTGGCGGGAACAGTGGTGATGGTCTGAGACGACCCCGCTCCGGCTGCCGCCACAGCGTGAGAAGCGGCAGGAGCAGAAGCGGTGGTCCGGTGGACCCCGCTCCAGTTGCCGTAGCAGCGTGAGGTGCTCCCGCGGCAACAGTGCTTGCCGCGGTGGAGCGTGTCGCGCGGCGCGGCGACTGTTGACTCGCCCGCCGCCCCGCTACGTCCCCGGCCTTGCGGAGACGCCTTCTTGGTGGGGATGGAGGCTCTGCTTGCGGCGAGCTGCCTGAAGATGAGGAGGAAGAGGAGTTGATCTCCAGCGAGCCGCTCGTATCCTCGGCGGGATCGCTTGACTCGGCGTCATTCCCGGCAAGCTCTTTCTCCCCGACGAGCTCCTCTCGCTCGGCACGGCTTGCCGCCTCTGCTGCCTCTGCCTCCTCCACGGTGAATCCAAATTCGCCCGCGGCTGCGGCTGCCGCCGCCTCTTCCAGCCTAGTGGCGATGTGTGTCATCTTCGCATCAGTGGTGTCGCGGGTGAGGCCATTCTTTTTGTCGGAGCGGACCGGCACTTCTACCAAGCCGTCGAAGAGCTCCTGCACGACGTCGTCTGTAGGCTCTTGCCAAGTTGGGACAATTCCATGCGAATTGCACAGCGGCATCATTGCACGGATGCGGTCGAGCACGGAGCTGTTGCACAGCGGAACGACACCCTTCGGCAACCTGAACACTTCGGGATGTTGAGGGTCGTACTTGAACAGCTCCTGGAGCATCGCGTTAAGCTCCAGAACAGTGAAGTTGAAGTTGAGGCCCGGACGCAGCCTCATGATATCCGCCGCATTCTTGAATTCCCAGGCGGGTCTCCTCCGTTCCTGCAGGGGGCGATGCGGCGGCGAAGAAAATCTGCGCCAACAGCGCCTACAGTGAGCCCGGCAAGCCTGAGGCATTGGATCCGGGTGACGGCAATCTTTAGCCTATCGTCTTCCGGGGCCACGTCACTCCAATCGCTGCCGCGTGCTACTGGGGCTTGGCGCCGGGCGGTAAACGGCTGCGAGTTCTCCTCGACAATCCAGCACCAGTCTACTCTCCATTCCTCCCACTTGCCGCGGAACTCTCCCTCCAGATAAGTGTCCTTCTTGCCGGCCCTCGAGATCCAGGCGATTCCGCCGGATAAAGGCTCTCCTCTCTGTACTCGGGGCATAAAGAAGTGGCGAAAAAGGGCTACATTGGGATAGACTCCGACAAAGTTTTCGCAGAGACGTGCGAAAACTGCCATGGTCAGAACAGCATTGGGGGTGAAGTCAAGGAGGCGGAACCCGTAGGTGTTCATAATATCGCAGAAAAACTCAGAGAAAGGCGGGCAAAGCCCGCAGTATAAGAACAAGGCGAAGAAAGGATATCCATTTGGAGCCATTTTCCAAGCGGCAGCTGGAAGTACCTTCGTGTGCGGATGCGCTCGCGTCTCCGTCGACCAGAAGAGGTAGTAATTCTCCCTCAGCTCCCTCGCGGTGAGCTTGGGGTGGGGAAGATTGCCCGCTCCTTTCGCAGCGCCGCAAGCCGCTGCGCCTCGGTCGACTTCACAACCTTCCCTTTGTCGGCTCTCGGAGCCATGGCGGAAGTGGTGGAGGAGGTCGACGGCGTTGGTGGTGCTGGTGGCGATGGGGGGCGGGGCGCTGCTCTCTTTCAGCTTTGGCAAGACGAGGGAGCGGCGGAGGTTTCCGAGATTAGAGTAGCAACCGGCGAATGGGCGAACTACCCCTGTTTCCCATGCTTATAAAGAGGGAGGGGGCGGACGTTCCGCCTTTCCAAATAAAGAAACCACCCACGATCTCTCCCACGACGCCGCATTCAACGCGTGCCGTTCGGGGAGGGCGTGGTGGATAAGGGGAGAGATACGGCGTAACCCAGGCCGCGCATGCCCGTGCCCTGTTTTGGGCCTGGCCCAACAGCGCTCGGCACCGTGTATGGCCCAGGCCCGGGGGCTCCTGTCGGTGTACTAGAGTAGGGGTACCCTAGTATCCCGAACTTGTGCACGGGCAGTCGCAGCATCCCGCGGCAAGGCTTGCCGGGTGACCGCCAAGGTCCTCCGTGGTTCCTTTGGAGCCATTCAAGGACAAAGTATCCAAGCCAAGGAGACAAGACCCCGGCAAGAGGAGCTTGCCGGGAAGGCCAACCAAGGCATCTCAAGGAACTTGCCGCGACGCGCCACGCGTCCCGGCAAGGCCCGGTGAGCGACAAGCTCCCGGACGCGACAAGACAACGACCGCGGCAAGGTGCTTGCCGCGGCAAGCCACCACTCTGTGCCCGCGCTCATGCACATCCACCAACGTGTCGCTCTGGGACCCTTCCAGGCGTACGTGGTGGGAGGCTGTGCAGCCAGCGGTGCGCGGTGGCAAGCGGCGCTGACAAGATTGCCATCGTGGCAAGCGGTGGCGTCCCTGACGGTCCCTTTTGCACTATTTAGGCGACGCAGACAGGCATTTAATGCCCTTGTCCCCTGCCGTCAGGGTTAGGTATGATACACTATAGCAGGTAGCTGTACCAACCGCAACACCTTTCCATTTTTACCCTTGTCTACGTTGCCACCTGTCGGTGACCCCTTGAGCATATAAAAGGAGGCCCATGCGCAACGTAGAGCGGGGGAGAAAGGGAACACTCACGCTCGGTCTCGTTAGCTACTGGGGTATACTGTAGCACCCCGCGCTCCCGAGCAAGAACTCAACACAAACCACAAAGCAGGAGTAGGGTTTTACGCATCCGTGCGGCCCGAACCTGGGTAAACTGCTCGTGTGCTTCGCCTCGATCCGCTCTTCATGCGACCCTTGCCCTCGCCGAATCGAAAGGGACTCGGTCCGCCGGTCCCATAGGTGCTTGTGGATTAGTCCCCCGACATGGTCCATACAACTGACGGTCTCCAACTTCATCCCACATACTCTTGGGGTATCACACATATCAAGACAAAACTCATATTCATTTTGTCTGAAATCCACGCAGTGGAGTATCCTTAACTTTTCCAGGGGTCAAGGGTTCTTACAGGGTACTACCACCCTTAAAATGCACAAATCTTCCATAGACCATATTTCTCTTATCCTCGAAAATGGTCAAAATCTTTCTTCATAGAGTAACAACTCATAAAATCCAAATAGTACCCACAATACTAACTTTATTGATTCTCAAGGTATTACAATCTCCTGCACTTCCATTACATGTCTCAACTCAACACCTTGATACAAAAGAGTTGTTCCCGCTACTTCTACTACTACTACATTACTTCTCACAGACACAACTAACTATCACAAGTCTCCTTCTCCTTGGGGCATTCTCTGGCAAAATGCCCTGCTCCATTACAACGAAAACATATTACTTCTGACAAGTCTCGAGGTTTCCTTGTGATCATATAGCCTCCTTGGGTCCTTGGCTTCCTTTTGGGGCAATTGCTGGGGTAGTGCCCTGACTCCTTGCACCTATAACAGGTGATATGACTCAGATCCTTCCTAGAATCCAATCTACTTCTCTTTCTGTACTTTTCCATTCCAATCAGGGCTTCTATTTCCTGTGGGTCATACTCTACTTCCTCTGTCGGAAATACTACTAGATCCCCATTCAAACAATTTTGGGAGATGTGTCCTTCTTCTCCACATGAATAGCAAGACTTAGTGCAGGGTTTACTCGGGTCTTCTTTAGGTGTGTCCTCCACCTCTTCCTTCATCACAGTTTCTTCTAAAATTTCCATGAGGGCTCCTTTCATTACTTCTTTCTTCTGCTGGATGGTTCGTTGTACCATGGGGTAAATGTGACACTGAGCAGGATAGTGGGTAGTCCCTTCACACAAGAAACAAGTAATCTGCCTAGTTGGGCATTCTTCAACTGGGTGACTTCCTTCGCAATTAGGGCATTCATCCTTGTGTTCTTTATGGGTTTGTCATATTTCTCCACAAATCTTGCATGCACAAGGTTTCTTCATATCCTTTCCATAAGGCTTCAACTTCTGGGACACAAGATGAGATCTTTGCAGAGTAAACTTAAATTCTTTCCAAGTGGTTACTCCTTGCCATCCATTCATGGTTTGGTACATCCTCCACCAAGTAGCAGCACCTCTTTCAAAGCACTTGAAGAGCATGCTGGGTCATATCCTTTCCGGCTATAGGGTTATTCTTCATGCGATCTTCCATGTTCTGAATCCATCAGTCCGTCTCCAACTGACTCATCGGTCCAGAAGATACAAGCTCATTTCCATTCATCCTCTATTGGGTCCATGGGTTTGGGGTGAGATAAGAGAGATAGAGAGGGATACACACAATACAAACAAAGGTTTTGAAAAGATAGATTTTATTGTGGCTGTCAAAAAACATCAAACAAATGACAGCTCACAATCGTCGCATCTAACGTACGTATATAACAGGGGTTTGGTCTTCTAAAGGTCAACGTTGCCAAACTCTTCAAGTCTTGTTCCTGACTTCGATGGCTTCTTCCAATCGTGCTTATCCTTCTCAAGTCCTTTTGCCAGATCATTTTTGTTGTCGCAAAGTCTATCATGACGTCCTTTAATATTTCTGGAGTTGCGTTCCAAACTTCTGGGTTTCATCAACCTCGACATGAACCATGGTCCTACTGTCCTTCAGTTCTTGACAAATCTCTGGTATCTTGAGGTTGTAGCTCCTCTAGCTTGGCTGCCTTCAGCTTCTGGGTTTTGAGTTCTTCATGAAATGCTTCCTTGTCATATACAGCTTCCTGGAGCTCCATCTTAAAATTCTTGATGTACTACTCCAGATCCTGGCGATACACCAGCTAAGGTTAAAACTTCATCTTACTGATAGGTGCTCCATCAGCCTTATTCCATCCAATCCATTCTGAAGAAATGCATCCTTAACTCAGCACGGTGACAATAGCATCAGCGGGCGATGACATCACGGATAACTGTGTTTCTGCTCTTGTCATTTCCATGAGCTATCATTCCATAGTTGATATCTCCTGCCTTAGGGTTTTCTTGACAAAACTTTGAGTTCTCATGCTCCATGTTATGGTCTTTCTCTGATACACCTTGATCTCAGGTATTGACAACTTCCAAAGTCTGCCAAGTTCCATAAGTGTAGCTTTCCTAGGTCATATAAAAAATCTGGGAGTTCTTCGGAGCCTCCAATTCTCCTAGTCTTCAGAGTCTTCAACAGTTGTAGTTTCCATTATCATAATGTATGGTAAAATCCTCTTCATTCCGAATGGTCTCAGTTGTCTGATATCTTTTACTTCTTGGAGTGGTCTCATTAGTCGATTCTTTGTGTGGTCAAAAGGGGAAAGGGGTATGGTCTCAGGGAATATTTGAATAAGCTCAGAAGAGAGGAGAGGTAAAAGTTCTTTTTTGAAAAGAAAGTTATAGAGAAAATCTTTCCTATGGGTTTGCCAATTTCTAGGGTCACATCCTACAGTCAACATGTGCTCTGATACCATCTTGTAGCGACCCAACCTCAGACGGGCAAGTCTCTATGCTTACGTGTCATCCCTGGATCGGTATGCTGACACACACAGTACTCGAGGATTTATAACAGAGGTAAATCACATGTATAAAGTAACGTAAATACTATTACCTCAATCCATATAGCGGAAGTAACAAAGGTTGTGGATTCCCATCAACACCAACGGCAAAGTTGAGTGTAGAAATCGTAACCCTAATGTATCACTTACTCGTCGTAAGATAATCCTGCAACATGAGACGTTGCAGCCACAAAGGGTCAGTACATTGAATGTACTGGCAAATTCACACCATAGGATAATGATGAATAAAGGCTATCACTACATGCATATTTGGCTGGTGGAAAAGCTCTATGGTTATAATGTTTTTGCGAAAAGCCAATTTTTCCCTACTGCAAAGGAATATAATTTATTTAACTACAAAGTTGGTTAAAAATTATTGAGAAGGTTCCTCCAACTCAATCCCAAATTAACATCAATAACCCAACAAATTACTTAAGTAATGTGATGAGATACTTAAGATACTCCAAGTACTAGATACTCAAAAATTTCCATAACCGGGGACACGGCTAACCATGATTAGTTTGTACACTCTGCAGAGGTTTGCGCACTTTTCCCCACAAGACTCGATCGCCTCCGTTAAATTTTCTCGCACTACATGGTGTTTGAGAAACGGATGACCGAGACACAGTCTTTCAGAAACAGTAACTCTCTACTCCGGGCAGACCATACCAGACCTACAACCCACTACCTGCTGATCCACCTCTTCAAGACCTTTACGTAACTTACTCAACTATGCTACAGCCCATAATAGCTTATGGCTGCACACAGAAGTTTCTAGCATGAATAATCTCAGTTCCCTTTGAGCCTGGGTGGCGGTCCATAGGAAGATCACACGAGTACTCCGAAATTTCCAAAAATACAGGCAACACTGGGTACTCCAGGTGCCTCAATCCACCCAGATGTGTATTTAAGTTGCCACCTTAAGTTGAACCATTAATTAACAATCTCACATCTGTCATGGATTTCACTCACCCAAACCATGTCTACGAGCATAGCATAGCAATATAGGCAAGCGTAGAAGTAACTCCTGAGGGTTTGAATGTAACAGGGCAATAGGTTCTACCTCATCAACTACTTCCCAACCCACATGTTAATGCCATCCTAACCATGCAATGTTTGAGGATTGGAACTAATGCATAAAAACTGGGTGATAAAGGGGTATGCTCAAAGTGTTACTTCCCTGCAATGTTGATGAAGATGATTCACAATCAAAACTCTTGATAGTTCTACTCGTCACACTCCGGTCAATCTATCGTAAGCAAGCAATAGTAACCACACATAAGCAATCACTCAGAAGATCGGGAAGAACGAAGAACAATTCAGAAAGCATCAAAACCAAGAAAATAACTCTCACAACATAAAACAATTTCTAACAGTACCCAAATTATGTGTATTTGGCCTTATCGGAAATTTTAGGTCAAGAGCTTCGATTTAAAAAAAGAATCAACTCAAACGGAGCTACGAAACTCAAGTTATGATCAAACGAAGTTTGAATTCAAATCTGGTCTAATTCAGATTTTAAACTTTCAAAAACATGTTTGAGTTGGACTACTAGATAGAGGAGATCATAACAAAGAAGTGGGCGTTGGTTTCGTTGGATTTGGATAAACGGGTAAAAAGATGTGATCGATCGAAGAACAGGGACTAAACTATAATTAAAATCATCACCGATAGGTCCCTGGCGAAAATAAACAGAAAAAGGAAAAACTAAATAATGAACGTTCGTTTTCTAAGCCTAATCAGCGAACGTTCTCTAAATAATCTAACCAAAAACAAAACCAGTTTATATAAAAAACCAAAAAGAAACCGAAAACAAAACTAAAAGAAAAACCCGATGAACCGGGCGGTTTATACCGGTTCGGCCGGATCAGGTCCTGTGGTGGCAGTTCGGTCAACTCGGTGACGGGGCGAGCATCTCCGGCGAGTCCGGCCATGGGCGTCGGCGGCTCCGACGCGGTAGCAGGCGATGGCAGGCGGCGGGGTGCGGCGTGGTGACGGGAGGGCGGCGCGGCGCGGTAGGCGGCGGCACTAGCGAGCGGCGGCGCGGCAAGGGCGGCTGTGGTGGCGGCGGTGCGCGAGATGCGGCGGCGGAGGCACGAGCAAAGAGGGGAGGAGGGGATCCGGGGCGGCGCTTATATAGGTGGCGGGGGAGGCGCGAGGCGTGGAGGAGGGGGCAAGCGGAGGCGGCGGCGGGAGTTCGTGCGGAGCACGGCGGCGGTGACGCCATGCGGGTGCGGGAGTCTGTCCCGAGCTCGGGGACAGGCGCAGGCGAGCGGCTTGGGCCGGTTGGGCCGTTGCCTGGCAAGCTGGGCCGGCCCGGTCGGTCCGGAGAAGATTTAAAAAAACATTTTCGAGACTATTAAGATAATAAAAACGAAATAATTAAAAAATATTATATAGGCATATAATATATCAGAATTTTCAGAAAAAGGTTGTCTACAACATGAACATTTTCCTAGCATTAAATAAAATTCACACAAATTCAGATAATTCAAAGAGTGCTCCTGCCCTACTAAAATCCAATAAAAATCATTAAAAAACCAAAATGATTTCAAACTTATTTATCTCCAATTTTCTGATGTAGGGACTCATGTTACCCTATTTTCCATGTATTTTATTTTTGGAGAAAAATAATTTGAATAGAACCGAAATAACTCCGAATTGAAAATAATTTCCAAAAGGACTTTAAATTTGATCCTTTTAAACTTCCAACTCATATTTCATATATTTTGAAGAAGTCATTTTATCTTCTCTCGTGAAAATCATTGACTTTCTTTAAGTTCTGAATTTGAAATATTTTCAAATGAAATTCAAATCTTTTTAAAACCCTTTTCATTTAAATAAATGGAAGAAGTCATGTCATCTTCTCTCTAGGGTTTTGTATTTGAAAGTATTTGAATTCACGGAGATCATAAAAGCAAAATTAAAGTTTGGGAAAGTCCTTTTATTCCCTCTCATTTAACTTTCAAAAGTTTCAAAATTCACTCAATCAATCACACAACAATCAAACAAACAATCAATCTATCTATTTATTATAACATTCCAAAATTTAGAATTTTGGGATGTTACAAATGGGAAAACGCAGAACAAACTAGATAAGGAATAGATATATTATTGGTTGAAAAAGGGATAGAAAGTGGCGGCTGGTGGACAAGTCAACAGAGTATGTCCAGTATTAGATTTGTTGCTCTCACATAGTAAAAGGTCTCCAGGATTAGAATTGCTGCCCTCACGTAGTAAAAGGTCTCCAGGATTAGATTTGCTTCCCTCACATAGTAAAAGGTCTCCAGGATTAGATTTGTTGCCCTCACATAGTAAAAGGTCTCCAGGATTAGATTTGCTACCCTCACAGAGCATGAACAAACTCGGCATCACCACTTTATGCCTCCTTGTAGGTACATTGTGCTGATGCGTCCACTGTGGCATGTCCTTATACCAACCTTTTGCTGTTGTTAATGTAAGGGTGCATGTAAAATGAAGCAATCACACTGTTACCTTAAGGACATGTCTAACCGGTGTTATTGTTAATCTAATGCCTCCAGTGATATGATGCAATTAAATTGTGTTACAAATGGTACTCCTGTTGTTTCCCCCAGTATGATAAGTAAGTTGCTCCTTTATGCCGCTGAGTGTCCTAGTATCCCCATGGTCCCATGCCCTTAAACCAACTCTTTAGCTGCTGTTGATTTACTGTATCTAGTAAACAAGCAATGCCACCATTAAAGTAATCTCATATTTGACGAATGTCATTGTTGATCGTAATGCTTCCGGTAACATGAAGCATTGCTGACATTTTAACATTTCTACTGTCCTTGCGTGATTTCCATGAACATAATTAAGATTCTTCTTTTCATTTCGTGTTTGTTTCGTATATTCTTATTGACCAGCAACTGTTTACTTTATATCTTTTTGTGCAGATAGGGATATCCATTTCACCTTGTTGCTATTGTGACCTTTTGGCGAACTGCACAAAACACTTTTTTGGAATGAGTGTCTTGTGCAGTTCAACTAAAATGTCACGTGGGCAACATCTCTCAATTTTGGTGGAACTGAACAAAATGGTGATTGGAGTTTCCAAAATCTCCATTAAATTCTGCTGGTAATCTCGTGCAACATTTTATTAGCCTTTGCAAGATGAGCCGTCACTGTCACCACAATGGCACTTTATTTTAGTGGAATTGCACAAAAGGATAAGAAAATTATAGTTGCACCTTGCATGAGCCGGACAGCCAACCTTAATGTTCCTCAATTTTAATGCAACTACTAAAGAAGAACCTGCCGGCTCACGAGAGCAAGTACTTCTTGCTAGCTGAATGATGCAATCTTTGCTTCATTTCAGGTGAACTATAGAAAAAGGCGCATGAATTGAATCATGGAACTCCAGGCATGCCTCATCCGAGTGGAGCTTCAGGTTTAGTTCAAGGAGTGCCACTATTATAGTAATCATGCTCTTCTTATCTATGTTGTGCAAACAGGAATACTCAACTACAGATGTTGTGACTATCAAGAGCATTCGCCAAGTTCTTGGGTTGTATGACACGGCTAGCCAAGATGGATTTAATCCTGATATTCACTTTATCAAAGGGCTCTAATGGGTTGCTTATGAATCTTGCAAGCTGGGAATCAATGAGATGTGTAGGCATCTTTGTTGTACTTATTATTTGAATCTTTTTTGCTGGTTATGAATCTTGCAAGCTGGGAATCAATGAGATGTGTAGGCATCTTTGTTGTACTTATTATTCCGATCTTATTTGTTGGTTCTGAATCTTGCAAGCTGGGAAACATGGCATGATGATGCAGATGACAACAACCATAACAAACAGTTCAAACTTGGTAGTATTATCATTGTGAAAGTGCGACAAATGTGTTGATCGTGTGCGTCTTGAGAATAATAATTCTAATTGTTGTGCATGTTGATCATGTGGCACTGGTAGAACGAGCCAATGCATTGCTTGTTTTAAGTATAAATTTCTATTAAAGCTAATTAAATTTAAGTAAAGTGACCACTAACTCTTGTTATTGCAGTACCAATATAGACCCGCTCATGAACCGACGTGTGGCCGGAGTAGGTTTCTTAATGGAGGCATTTGAATGCGCTGAGGGTGCATCTTCTGCCGGGCGTGCAGCGGGCAAGGGAGGGGTAGTAACTGTAGTCGCCTTTACACACTCAGTTTACTATTGAATCTAGTTCCCCAAGAGCTGAAAAACAAACTGCTGTCATCGCCTACCCACTCGTTCACTTGAAGAGACTCCAATGGCGATCCGAGGGGTGAGCCTGCTGGATATGGACTTCAGCAAGGAGTTCCCCTTTGAGTTCGCCGCTCAGTCCTATGGCTGCACCAAGTTGAATGTGATGTACACCAACGATCCAGACTCGGTGAATCTTTGCCTCGCCGAGTTCAAGCAGTACCTACCAGACGAGAAAGCACAAGGATGCAGGACTAGACCCTGTGCCCGTCCATTCGTCTCCTGACAGGGACTAGCGGATCGCCGTCGCCCAGCTATGTGTGCGGGACGAGGTTCTCGTCTACCACTGTTGTAGGGCCAGCAGAGGTTCTGGAGCATTCACCCGTTTCATCGGCAACACCGACTGCACCTTCGCTACGATGGAGAGAAGGAAGAACGCGACGATTCGGCCATCTGGTGCAACAAGCTTGTCGACATCCAGAAGCAATACAAGATCATCGGCAATGGGAAGGAGGAGGACTCCGTGGTTGACCTCGCCGAGACCATCATCGACCCCTGATACGCCAACATGAAAGAAGACAACAATACCGAAGGACCTAAACACGTGGGAGGTACCTCTGAATCTAGCCTACATAACCTACACGGCCAAGGACGCATACGCATGCTCTGACATGTATAGGCGGGTCTTGGACATGAGGGCGTGTCTGCTTCCCATAACTGACGAGTACACGGACAGCCGCAGCGTCATGATCAAGCGTGCCAAGAAGGTCTTGATGTTGTACTTTATCTATTTATAAGCACCTTTATCATCTGAGTGTTTCATGCATTAGCCTATGTGTCGTAATTATCTGTTTTGTCCCAAATATTTCTTTTAAGAACTCATTAACCTGTTTGCTTTTTTTAGTGCCTATTTGCTTATGTATGTAACTAGTTCACTCGTCCGTAAAAAAACTAGTTCACTCGGCTGTCGTTCTTTGAATCTCCTTCCTCCCAACATATTCCCCTTCTCAGGTGGACCCGGCAGGTCTTGTACACAGACATATGGGACCAACCACCTATCCATTTGCATTTCTTTATTTTGTTCAATCTTTCGTCCTCTTCCTATATAGCGGCTGGCCATCATAGCCTATGGCGTTGGCCAGGCCATCCCTCTACTTCTACAAATTGTTCGGCGGCGGCAGCTCCACTGGCCCACCCTGCACCCAAACAAGTCAACCCTCGTACTCCCCTCCGCCTGCGTCTTCCCCTGCTCCAGTTCGTTTGGTCCAAGGTCTCGACGTCGTCCTCCGCCTTGGTGCTCTCGCCGCGGTGCTGCCGTATGTCGTTCCCAACATTGTCAGCAAAACAAGAGGAATCAGGAGACAACTGTTTGTCCCGGGCCCACCAGGTCCATGGCCTAGGTTTTGTTGTTTAACATGGGCAGCCCACGACATGTTTCAACATTTTTTGGATCCAGCAGGTATCAAGCGGCCTCTGGGCCTCCCAACCTAGCTTTTCTATAACATTAGCAGACCAAGTTATGTTTGTTTTTTCAAGACGACGCACAGCTCAGTTCTATTTTTCTATAAGAATGCAAAATTGAACCTATGTTTTCTATAAGAATGCAAAACTAAACCTATATTTATATCTTATTTTATTACATATAAATATATAATAGAAACAATATAAGATTCTGTTAAACCTGTCATTTGTCCAACCATTTTATGGACCTTCCCACCTCCTTTATTTTTCATTTTCATTAATCCTATACCTGAATTTTCTCCCACTTTCTTTTTTGACGTAAACTGAGTTTTCTCCCAGTACTTTTCCCTAGAACCAACTCAACTGTCCCACGTCTAGCCTAAACAATAATAATACCCCATGTCCTATTAACTCATCAAATTAAAATGATATTTTATATTGTAAATTGAAAGTTCTTAAAAAATAATTATTATTATTATTTATGTATAACTTGGCAAGTTAACTCCTAGTGATTGCGTACATAAGCTTACAAAGATTTTACTGGCCAATGCAGTAATAGACGTGCAATCATGTGTTTATGTTTTTATAACATTTCTCCATCTAGCCCAACATGATATTTTCACCCAGCCCAACAAGTCCGCGGATTTCGAGAAAAAATGCAAATGGGCTTTAAATTCTACCATATATATAAACGGGTTGCATAGATGCTACATCATTGTTTCACCTAGCCCACCAAATGGACTAAAAACAAATGGACTGGCTGACATGTGGGCCAGTAGGTCGAAGCCTAAGCAAGGCGTTGGATTTACATCCAACGGCTGGCATTCCGCTTCAATCTCTCGTCTTCTTCCCCCTTCGCTGCTGGGACCGCCTGCTCTAGGATCCGACATCCAGCGGCGTTGTTTTGCGCGCCTCAGCGAAACGCTACCCCGCTGACGGCCAAGCCATCCCTCCACTCCACACCTCCTGTTATTCTCTACCGAGTGTAGGCACCCCGCAACCGAACCATACAAGTTTCCCACTCCTCTCCGTCTGCGACTCCACTACCGCGTCTTTCCCATCTCCGGGTCGTTCCAGTCTGGGGCCTCGCCGTCGTCCACTGCCTCGCTGCGCTCGGTGCAGCGTGGTCAACAAACAAGAGTCATCGGAAGAGAACTGTACATGGAGAGCTTGATGGCTGGGACCCACGAGGTCCATGGTCGCACGCAAGGAAAGTTCCTCCTTATTAAGCTGTTTCCTCCCCCTGACTGCTGAGACCCACCGGCCGTATCTTTGCACGGAAGGAGGTGCCTCCTTGTTATGCAAAAAAACCATTCCTCCCGATGACAGCTGGGCCCCGGCAGATTTGGTGGCTGACTTGTGGGCCTACTAAGCAGATGTGTACGCAGCGCTTTGTCAACTTAATCAACAAATTATTCTAGCAGCTGGACCGTTGGATGTTAATCCAACAACCGTGCTCCTTCTTCAACCTCTGTTCTTGCCCTTGTCTCCCGTGGGCGGCAGTGCTGCCGCGCACCCGAACCAGTCAAGTTTGCCACTCCTCTCCATCTGCAACTCCATTGCCGCGTCTTCCTCATCTCCGGGTCGTTCCAGTCTGGGGCCTCGTCGTCGTCCAACGGCCATGGTGCGCTCGGCACGGTGTGGTCAACATGGTCAACAAACGAGAGTCATCGGAAGATGACTGTATGTGAGAGGCTGACAGTGGGGACGCACCATGCCCATGGACACATCCTTTTTACCCTGAAAAATAATGTTTTCTCCCCCTGACTGCTGGGACCCACTAGCTACATGTTCGCAAGCAAGGAAGTGCGTCCATATTACGGGCAAAAAAATGATTCGCCCCCTGACTGCTGGGACCCACCAGCTACATCTTCGCATGCAAGGAAGTGCCTGACAGTCGGGACCCACCCGGTCGAAGCGTATGTAGCGTTGTCATTCTAGTCACAAACATGTACGTACATACTGGTCGATTGGTCCGTCTGCAGGCTGCAGCGATGAACCATGGCCGTGTAAGGAAGGGCACGTGTCATAGTAGAGGCGCGCACGTAGCATGTACACATACGTACAGCGGCTAGGGTGCAAGCAAGTAAATATGGCCACGTACATACATATGGGCGGGGTCTCGAACGCCTACTCGCGCATACGTGCGGCCAGGGCTCGTGTACATGGCTGGGTCGGAACAGAGAAGCTGCATCGCCGTCGTGATCATGGGGAGGCAACCGGCTGGGTCGGAACGGAATGCGCCGTCGTGTTCATCGAGAGCCAACCGACTTGGACGGAACAGCCGATGGAAACGAGGCCTGGCGTACCGCAGAACGGAGGAAACGGCCTTGTGTTCAACCGGCCATGGTGGAAACGGGGTCCTGTTCATCGGGAGAGGTTTGGGGTTCCGCAAAACGGAGGAAAGGGACCTCCTACGGTCGAAATGGGGTCCTGTTGATCGGGAGGGGTGTGGCGTACCGCAAAATAGAGGAAACGGACTTGTGTTGGGGCGCTATGGTCGAAATGGTGGTCCTGTTCATCGGGAGGGGTGTGGCGTACCGCAAAACGGGACCCCACGGGATACTGTTCATCTCCACCGTCGACCTCCTCCGGCCTCCATGGCTCCTGTTCATCCACCGTCGACCTCCTCCAGCCTCCACCTGCGACTGTTCATCCACGGGCTCCTGTTCATCCAACCTCCACCGCGCGCTCCTCCACCGGCTACTGTTCAACCAGCCCTTTCCACGGGGTCCTGTTCAACCACCCCTCCACAGGCTACTGTTCATCCAGCCCTCCACCGGCTACTGTTCATCCAACCCTCCACGGGATCGTCCTGTTCATCCAACCCCCACCAGGAACTGTTCATCCAAACCCCCCAACAACACTCACTGTTCATCTAAAGGAAGCATCGATGGGCTTCAGTTAGCAGCAGTAGCGAAGGAATCACTCGGGTTCAGTTAACAGCAAGGGATCGATCGATCGCTCAGGTCAGTAACGGGTAGCCTGCAGTGCAATCGCTCGGGTTTAGTTAGACCCCAATGCCTCGCTCGGGTTCAATTAGAGCACAACGTCTCGCACACACGCGCGTACGTATGAGAGAAACGCACATCGCTCGGCCCGCGACCACCCACCGTAACCAGGAACTCCCTCGATATTTTCCTCGCCCTCGCTTCTACCATGGTTTTCTCCATCATGGACGGCCCAAAGAATGTCATGCAGCTGTGTCTCCGGCCCACCTAGGACGAAAAGCCCATTTTCTGTCATAGAAGTAGGAGCCCACCACATCTATGATGATACCGGGTTTTGTCACAATTATCGTCATAGAAGTGTCATAAGCATGACAGAAAAAAATTCGTTCAGCCCAAAATGTCACGGATGTCTCTTTTTTTGTAGTGATCATCCCTCCCTCTCTAGGGAAATACCGATGTAGTTCCAGCTACCATCACTCCCCCACCACCAACAACTAGATTCCACGGCTGGTTCGAAACAATGGGTACCGTCCAACTAACAACAATCCTGGGGGAGTTTTGTTTGCAATTATATGTTGATTAGATTTGAGCATGGGACTAGGCATCCATGTTACCATCCATTCTCTCATTAATGATGAGTGGAGTCCACTCATCATGAGAATAACCCACCTAGCATGGAAGATACTGACAGCCCCCAGTCGCCACATGAGCGATTCGGGCATACAAAACAGATTATCATTTGAAGGTTTAGAGTTTGGCACATGCAAATGTACTTGGAACAGTAGGTAAATACCGCATATAGGTATATATGGTGGACTCATATGGAATAACTTTGGGTTTATGGAAGTGGATGCACAAGTAGTATTCCCGCTTAGTACAAGTGAAGGCTAGAAACAGACTGGTGAGCGACCAACTAGAGAGCGACAACAGTCATAAACATGCATTGAGATTAACCAACATTGAGTGCAAGCATGAGTAGGATAAAAATCACCATAAACATAAATATCTTGGAGGCTATGTTGATTTTGTTTCAACTAGTGCCAACTGCCAAGTCAAGCCACTCGAATAATTCAAAGGAGGATACCATCCTATCATACTACATCACAACCATTTTAAAAGCATGTTGGCACGCAAGGTAAACCATTATAAAATTCTAGCTAATTAAGCATGGCATCAATAACTATAATCTCTAATTGTCATTGCAAACATGTTTCATTCATAATGGGCTGAATCAGGAACGATGAACTAATCATATTTACAAAAACAAGATAGGTCGAGTTCATACCCGCTTTTCTCCATCTCAATCATTTCATCATAAATCATCATTATTGCCTTTTGATACGTCTCCAACGTATCTATAATTTTTTATTGTTCCATGTTGTTTTATTATCAATCTTGGTTGTTTTATAGTCATTTTATATCATTTTTTGGTACTAACCAATTGACATAGTGCCAAGTGCCAGTTGTTGTTTTTTCCATGTTTTTTACATCGGAGAAAATCAATATCAAACGAAGTCCAAATGCCATGAAACTTTACGGAGATTTTTTATGGGCCAGAAGGAAGGCAATGGGCCCTGGTTGCACTTGGGGGGTGCCCCGAGGGGAGCACAACCCACCAGGGTGTGCTAGGAGGCCCAGGCACACCCCGGTGGGTTGTGCCCACCTCGGGTGCCCCCCGGACCGCCTCTTTGCTCTATAAGTACCCCAAAAATACCAGAACCCTAGGGGAGTCGACGAAATATTCATCCAGCTGCCGCAGAGTCCAGAAACACCAGGTCCAATCTAGACACCATCCCAGATGAGGTTCACCACCTCCATTGGTGCCTCCCGATGATGCCTGAGTAGTTCTTTGTAGACCTTCGGGTCCGTAGTTAGTAGCTAGATGGCTTCATCTCTCCCTCTTGATTCTCAATACAATGGTCTCTTGGAGATCCATATGATGTAACTCTTTTGCGGTGTGTTTGTTGGGATTGATGAACGTCGAGTTTATGATCAGATCTATGTTTTTATATCCATGAAAGTATTTGAGTTTCTTTGATCTCTTTTATGCATGATCTCTTATAGCCTCGTATTTCTTCTCCGATATTTGGGTTTTGTCTGGCCAACTTGATCTATTTATCTTGCAATGGGAAGAGGTGCTCGGTAGTGGGTTCGATCTTACGGTGCTTGATCCCAGTGACAGAAAGGGAACCGACACGTATGTATCATTGCTACTAAGGATAAAAAGACGAGATCTATATCTATCGCCATATAGGTAAACGGATCTTGTCTACATCATGTCATCGTTCTTATTGCATTAATCTGTTTTTCCATGAACTTAATACACTAGATGCATGCTGGATAACGGTCGATGTGTGGAGTAATAGTAGTAGATGCAGGCAGGAGTCGGTCTACTAATCTTGGACATGATGCCTATGTAATGATCATTGCCCGGATATCATCATAATTATTTGAAGTTCTATGAATTGCCCAATAGTAATTTGTTTACCCACCATTTGCTATTTTTTCTCGAGAGAAGCCACTAGTGAAACCTACGGCCCCCAGGTCTTCTTTCTCATATATTTGCCTTGCGATCTACTTTTCCTTTTCATTTTTATTCAGATCTATTAAACCAAAAAATACAAAAATACCTTGCTGCGTTTTATCTTTATTTATTTTATTTTGCATTTGGTCTATCAATCTACTACAATTTACCTCACGTATGTTTGCCTATCTTGAGGCGTCGTACCCCGGAAGGGATTGACAACCCCTTTAACACGTCGGGTTGCGCGGTGTTGTTATTTGGGTGCAGGTGTTGCTTACGTTGTGTTGCTTGGTTCTCCTACTGGTTCGATTCCTTGGTTTCATAACTGAGGGAAATACCTACTGTCGATGTGCTACATCATCCCTCCCTCTCCAGGGAAATACCGACGTAGTTCCAGCTACCATCACCTTTCACTTGCATGAATGAACGGTGTGGATAATAATAATAGTGCACGTGCATTAGACTAAGCTGGAATCTGCAAACATTTATTCAAAGGAGAAGACAAGGTAATATGGGCTCTTTGTTAGATCAACAATAATGCATATGAGAGCCACTCAACATTTTCATCGTGGTCTTCTCCTCTCGACCCCCAAAGAACAGAAAAGAATTTCAGAGAAACACACTGAAACATTTTTGGGGTTTTTGTTTTTCTGAAGGAAGTAAAATAAGAATGAGAAAAACTATTTACACGGGAAAGCTCCCAACAAGCAAAAAAAAGAATGAGAAACCTTTTTGGGTTTTCTTTTATACTACTACTAAGTAAACATGGTAAGTAAACTAAACTACAACTATTTTTTTATTTTCTCAAAGTTTTTCAAACACACAAGAAGAAAGCGAGAAAAATTAATTAAACTAGCATGGATAATACAATGAAAGAGTATGAACACCGACAACTGGAATGAGTGCGTGAACATGAATGTAATGTCGGTGAGAAATACGTACTCCCCCAAGCTTAGGCTTTGGCCTAAGTTGGTCTAAGGCCATGACTGGCCCACATTATATCCGAAATCATAGTTGGGGTTGTATGGTGCTCCGGCAGCTACCACCTGGCGAGCGGCTTCCTGGAGGCGAGCGGCCTCCATTGTTCTCTCATACTCGTTCGCCTCCTCTCTAGTTATAAAATATCTCCCATTTACCTGAAAGTTAAAGAAGGAAGGAGTAGGAAGGGTAATATGGACAGCATGTCGTCTGTCAAAGATTAGTCGGTACTGGAGGGATTGTTCATTCCTCTCAAGAAACCGGTAGCGTACCATAGCATTATAATCTAGAAAAGCATGTGCCAACTCAATGTCATTCCCCCTTATGGGTACACCAAGATAATTAGCTAAACGAGTTGGATAAATTCCACCAAATAAATCTCCATCTATAGCATTAAGGTGTAACCTCCTCGCAATAATGGCCCCCAAGTTATATCGCTTATCACCTAACACCGCACAATTGAGGACACTAAGATCTGGAACGCAAAGGTGGCTATGCTCATGCTTTCCGCTAATGTATCTACCTATAAAGAGAGCAACATAATGTATGTCTCTCCCTATGGTAGCTTGTGTGATATTTCTAGTTTCTCCCACAGTGATGCTAGCAAGGAAATCATTGTATTCAGCTTTGTGAGGCTCGCTAAGAAGGCCCCACTATGGGATTTTGCATGTAGTATTAAAATCTTCAAGGTCCATGGTATATGATTCATCATAAAGATCAAATAAAACAGTATGGGTATTGTGCTTAGATGAAAATTCGAACCTCCACACAAAAGAATCAGTGAGGTAATAGTATTGTCGGCACTTATCTGCACTACTGCATGATGCTGCTAACACGACACTATGATCAGAGACCCTTCGACGAAACTGTGTGCGATGCAATAATCACAAACGGTGGTGTAAAAACCCATCAAAAAAGGTGCAAAACATTTGGGATGGTGGATGCATCAAACACGGTTCGAATTTTAGTTGCGTGTGCGATGCAGGGCATACGGTTCAGTTCAATTAACTATTTGCGATGAGGAGGAACAAAAGAAACGGTCAGCCAGATGGAGGTGTGTGTGATATACAGCATACGGTTCACTCGGATGAACTTTTTGTGATTAGGCAACACAAAAGAAACTGTCAGCCAGTTCAAGGTGTGTGCGATATACGGCATGCGGTTCACTCAGATGAACTGTTTGTGTTGAGACAAGAGAGTAGAAACGGTCAGCCAGATGAAGGTGTGTGCGATGTACAGCATACGGTTCACTCGGAAAAACTGTTTGTGATTAGGCAACACAAAAGAAATGGTTAGCTAGATCAAGGTGTGTGCGATATACGGCATGTGGTTCACTCGGCCTTGTCGTCAGTGTGTGACCTCTGTGGCAACCGTTCGCTCCCCACTAGCCTATTCTTGTACTGTGGCAACCGTCCATCGCCTCTTCGCCTTTCCCTCTCAATTTGGAACTGCTGTCGCACGCTCTTCCTCCCTCCATTTGCCTTCACCCTTCCTTCTGCCATTGTTCGATCATTTTCTCCATGGAGGGAACAGGCCGGAAACGACCCCGTTATTCTTGCCTCAATCTGAAAGATGACGTGGTGGAGGAACTCATTGATCGATGCGATGTCATCACCTCGGCTAGCATGGCAGGTTCATTCAATACCATTCTCGACTCAACTAATAACATCATTACAAGGAACCCAAGGGTCCAGGAGCGGTTTGATCTCCCCTATCTTGTTCGCTGTGACCCTTCTGACTGACGCGGGGATGACGGAAGCCTCGCCTTGTGCAAGTTGATGTCTCTTGATAATAATATGTGTGATGTTAAGATGCCATCGCTTGAGGGCAAGGCTTGGGCAGGCACAAATGAAGATTGGTTTGTTTATATTGGGTACAACTACGAGTGGGAACTTGTGAATGTGTACACTTGTCACTATGGGTAATATGCCCTAGAGGCAATAATAAAATGGTTATTATTATATTTCCTTGTTCATGATAATTGTCTATTGTTCATGCTATAATTGTGTTATCCGGAAATCGTAATACATGTGTGAATACATAGACCACAACATGTCCCTAGTGAGCCTCTAGTTGACTAGCTCGTTGATCAATAGATGGTTACGGTTTCCTGACCATGGACATTGGATGTCATTGATAATGGGATCACATCATTAGGATAATGATGTGATGGACAAGACCCAATCCTAAGCATAGCACAAGATCGTGTAGTCCGTCTGCTAGAGCTTTTCTAAGTGTCAAGTATAATTTCCTTAGACCATGAGATTGTGCAACTCCCGGATACCATAGGAGTGCTTTGGGTGTACCAAACGTCACAACGTAACTGGGTGGCTATAAAGGTACACTACAGGTATCTCCGAAAGTGTCTGTTGGGTTGGCATGAACCGAGACTGGGATTTGTCACTCCGTATGACAGAGAGGTGTCTCTGGGCCCACTCGATAATGCATCATCATAATGAGCTCAGTGTGACTAAGTAGTTGGTCACAGGATCATGCATTACAGAATGAGTAAAGTGACTTGCCGGTAATGAGATTGAACGAGGTATTGGGATACCGATGATCGAATCTCGGGCAAGTAACGTACCGATTGACAAAGGGAATTGTATGCGGGATTGCTTGAGTTGCTTGAATCCTCGACATCGTGGTTCATCCGATCAGATCATCGTGGAGCATGTGGGAGCCAACATGGGTATCCAGATCCCATTGTTGGTTATTGGCCGGAGAGTTGTCTCGGTCATGTCTGCATGGTTCCCGAACCCGTAGGGTCTACACACTTAAGGTTCGATGACGCTAGGGTTATTAGGAAGACTTGTATGTGATTACCGAATGTTGTTCGGAGTCCCGGATGAGATCCCGGACGTCACGAGGAGTTCCGGAATGGTCCGGAGGTGAAGATTTATATGTAGGAAGTTGTCATACGGTCACCGGAAAGGTTCGGGGGCATATCGGTATTGTACCGGGGCCACCGGAGGGGTTCCGGGGGTCCACCGGGAGGGGCCACCTCTCTCGGAGGGCCTAATGGGCTGTAGAGGAAAGGGAACCAGCCCTACATGGGCTGGGCGCATCCCCCCTTGGGCCCATGCGCCTAGGGTTGGGGGGAAACCCTAAGGGGGCGCCCCCTTGCTTGGGGGGCAAGCCCCCTCCCCTTGCCCCCCCCTCTAGATCTCATCTAGAGGGGGCCGGCCCCCTTCCTCCTTCCCCTATAAATAGAGGGGCAAGGGGAGGGCTGCACACGACATCCAAGGCGCAGCCCCTCCCCTCCCCAACACCTCTCCTCCTCCGCAAGAGCTTGGCGAAGCCCTGCCGGAGTACTGCTGCTCCACCACCACACGTCGTGCTGCTGTTGGAGCCCTCTTCCTCAACCTCTCCCTCCTCCTTGCTGGATCAGCGGGAGACGTCCTCGCTCCATACGTGTGTTGAACGCGGAGGTGCCGTCCGTTCGGCGCTAGGATCTTCGGTGATTTGGATCACGATGGATCACGGCGAGTACGACTCCATCATCCCCGTTCTCTTGAACGCTTCCGCTCATGATCTATAAGGGTATGTAGATGCACTCCTCTTCCCCTCGTTGCTATATGACTCCATAGATTGATCTTGGTGATTCGTAGAAAATTTTAAATTTCTGCCAATATCCCCAACAGTGGCATCATGAGCTAGGTCTATGTGTAGTTTCTATGCACGAGTAGAACACAAGTTGTTGTGGGCGTCGATTTTTTCAATTTACTTGTTGTTACTAGTCTTATCTTGATTCGGCGGCATCGTGGGATGAAGCGGCCCGGACTGACCTTACACGTACGCTTACGTGAGACTGGTTCCACCGACTGACATGCACTAGTTGCATAAGGTGGCTAGCGGGTGTCTGTCTCTCCCACTTTAGTCGGATCGGATTCGATGAAAAGGGTCCTTATGAAGGGTAAATAGAAATTGGCATATCACGTTGTGGTTTTGGTGTAGGTAAGAAACGTTCTTGCTAGAAACCTATAGCAGCCACGTAAACACTTGCAACAACAATTAGAGGATGTCTAACTTGTTTTTGCAGCATATGTCGTGTGATGTGATATGGCCAAAAGGATGTGATGAATGATATATGCGATGTATGAGATTGATCATGTTCTTGTAATAGGAATCATGACTTGCATGTCGATGAGTATGACAACCGGCAGGAGCCATAGGAGTTGTCTTAATTTATTTATGACCTGCGTGTCAACTTATACGTCATGTAATTACTTTACTTTATCGCTAACCGTTAGCCATAGTAGTAGAATTAATAGTTGACGAGACAACTTCATGAAGACACGATGATGGAGATCATGGTGTCATGCCGGTGACGACGATGATCATGGCGCCCCAAAGATGGAGATCAAAAAGGAGAAAAATGATATTGGCCATATCATGTCACTATTTGATTGCATGTGATGTTTATCATGTTTTACATCTTATTTGCTTAGAACGACGGTAGCATAAATAAGATGATCCCTCACAATAATTTCAAGAAAGTGTTCCCCCTAACTATGCACCGTTGCTAAGGTCCGTTGTTCCGAAGCACCACGTGATGATCGGGTGATATAGGTTCTAACGTTCGCATACGACGGGTGTAAGCCAGATTTACACACGCAAGACACTTAGGTTGACTTGACGAGCCTAGCATGTACAGACATGGCCTCGGAACACGGAAGACCGAAAGGTCAAACATGAGTCGTATAGAAGATACGATCAACATGAAGATGTTCACCGATGATGACTAGTCTGTCTCACGTGATGATCGGACATGGCCTAGTTGAATTGGATCATGTATCACTTAGATGACTAGAGGGATGTCTATCTGAGTGCGAGTTCATTAAATAATTTGATTAGATGAACTTAATTATCATGAACTTAGTCTAAAATCTTTATAATATGTCTTGTAGATCAAATGGCCCACGCTAATGTTGTCCTCAACTTCAACGCGTTCCTAGAGAAAACCAAGCTGAAAGACGATGGTAGCAACTATACGGACTGGGTCCGGAACTTGAGGATCATCCTCATAGCTGCCAAGAAAGCATATGTCCTTGAAGCACCGCTAGGTGAAGCACCACCCCCAGCAAACCAAGACGTTATGAATGCTTGGCAGTCCCGTGCTAATGATTACTCCCTGGTTCAGTGCGGCATGCTTTACAGCTTAGAACCGGGGCTCCAGAAGCGTTTTGAGCAACACGGAGCATATGAGATGTTCCAAGAGCTGAAAATGGTTTTCCAAGCTCATGCCCGGGTCGAGAGATATGAAGTCTCCGACAAGTTCTACAGTTGTAAGATGGAGGAGAATAGTTCTGTCAGCGAGCACATACTCAAAATGTCTGGGTTGCACAACCGCTTGTCTCAGCTGGGAGTTAATCTCCCGGATGATGCGGTCGTTGACAGAATCCCTCAGTCTCTCCCACCTAGCTACAAGAGCTTTGTGATGAACTTCAATATGCAGGGGATGGAAAAGACCATTCCTGAGGTATATTCAATGCTGAAATCAGCGGCGGTGGAAATCAAAAAGGAACATCAAGTGTTGATGGTGAATAAAACCACTAAGTTCAAGAAAGGCAAGGGTAAAAAGAACTTCAAGAAGGACGGCAAGGGAGTTGCCGTGCTCGGTAAGCAAGCTGCCGGGAAGAAGCCAAAGAATGGACCCAAGCCTGAGACTGAGTGTTTTTATTGCAAGGGAAGTGGTCACTGGAAGTGGAACTGCCCCAAGTACTTCGCGGACAAGAAGGCCGGCAACACCAAAGGTATATGTGATATACATGTTATTGATGTGTACCTTACCAGTACTCGTAGTAGCTCCTGGGTATTTGATACCGGTGTGGTTGCCCATATTTGTAACTCAAAACAGGAGCTGCAGAATAAGCGGAGACTGGCGAAGGACGAGGTGACGATGTGCGTCGGGAATGGTTCCAAGGTCGATGTGATCGCCGTCGGCATGCTACCTCTACATTTACCTACGGGATTAGTTTTAAACCTCAATAATTGTTATTTAGTGCCAGCTTTGAGCATGAACATTGTATCAGGATCTCGTTTAATACGAGATGGCTACTCATTTAAATCCGAGAATAATGGTTGTTCTATTTATATGAGAGATATGTTTTATGGTCATGCCCCGCTGGTCAATGGTTTATTCTTATTTAATCTCGAACGTGATGTTACACATATTCATAGTGTGAATACAAAAGGATGTAAGGTTGATAATGATAGTCCCACATACTTGTGGCACTGCCGCCTTGGTCACATTGGTGTCAAACGCATGAAGAAACTCCATGCAGATGGACTTTTGGAGTCTCTTGATTATGAATCATTTGACACGTGCGAACCATGCCTCATGGGAAAAATGATCAAGACTCCGTTCTCCGGAACAATGGAGCGAGCAACCAACTTATTGGAAATCATACATACTGATGTGTGCGGTCCAATGAGTGTTGAGGCTCACGGTGGCTATCGTTATGTTCTCACCTTCACTGATGACTTGAGTAGATATGGGTATGTCTACTTAATGAAACACAAGTCTGAGACCTTTGAAAAGTTCAAGGAATTTCAGAGTGAGGTTGAGAATCAACGTGACAGGAAAATCAAGTTCTTGCGATCAGATCGTGGGGGAGAATATTTGAGTCACGAATTTGACACGCACTTAAGGAAATGTGGAATAGTTTCACAACTCACGCCGCCTGGAACACCTCAGCGTAACGGTGTGTCCGAACATCGTAATCTCACTCTATTAGATATGGTGCGATCTATGATGTCTCTTACCGATATGCCGCTGTCATTTTGGGGCTATGCTTTAGAGACTGCCGCATTCACTTTAAATAGGGCTCCGTCGAAATCCGTTGAGACGACACCGTATGAATTATGGTTTGCGAAGAAACCTAAGCTGTCATTTCTAAAATTTTGGGGATGCGATGCTTACGTGAAGAAACTTCAACCTGAAAAGCTCGAACCCAAGTCGGAAAAATGCGTCTTCATAGGATACCCTAAAGAAACTATTGGGTATACCTTCTACCTTAGATCCGAAGGCAAGATCTTTGTTGCCAAGAATGGATCCTTTCTAGAGAAAGAGTTTCTCTCGAAAGAAGTAAGTGGGAGGAAAGTAGAACTTGATGAAGTATTGCCTCTTGAACCGGAGAGTGGCGCAGCTCAAGAAAATGTTCCTGAGGTGCCTGCACCGACTAGAGAGGAAGTTAATGATGATGATCATGAAACTTCAGATCAAGTTGCTACTGAACTCTGTAGGTCCACAAGGACATGTTCCGCACTAGAGTGGTACGGCAACCCTGTCCTGGAAATCATGTTGTTGGACAATGGTGAACCTTCGAACTATGAAGAAGCGATGGCGGGCCCAGATTCCGACAAATGGCTGGAAGCCATGAAATCCGAGATAGGATCCATGTATGAAAACGAAGTATGGACTTTGACTGACTTGCCCGATGATCGGCGAGCCATAGAAAATAAATGGATCTTTAAGAAGAAGACAGACGCGGATGGTAATGTGACCATCTATAAGGCTCGGCTTGTCGCTAAGGGTTATCGACAAGTTCAAGGGGTTGACTACGATGAGACTTTCTCACCCGTAGCGAAGCTGAAGTCCATCCGAATCATGTTAGCAATTGCCGCATTCTATGATTATGAGATATGGCAAATGGACGTCAAAATGGCATTCCTTAATGGTTTCCTTAAGGAAGAATTGTATATGATGCAGCCGGAAGGTTTTGTCGATCCTAAGAATGCTGACAAGGTGTGCAAGCTCCAACACTCAATCTATGGGCTGGTGCAAGCATCTCGGAGTTGGAACATTCGATTTGATGAGATGATCAAAGTGTTTGGGTTTACGCAGACTTATGGAGAAGCATGTGTTTACAAGAAAGTGAGTGGGAGCTCTATAGCATTTCTCATATTATATGTGGATGACATACTATTGATGGGAAATGATATAGAATTCTTGGAAAGCATAAATGCCTGAGTTGGAACATTCGATTTGATGAGATGATCAAAGTGTTTGGGTTTACGCAGACTTATGGAGAAGCATGTGTTTACAAGAAAGTGAGTGGGAGCTCTATAGCATTTCTCATATTATATGTGGATGACATACTATTGATGGGAAATGATATAGAATTCTTGGAAAGCATAAATGCCTACTTGAACAGGTGTTTTTCAATGAAGGATCTTGGAGAAGCTACTTATCTATTAGGCATCAAGATCTATAGAGATAGATCGGGATGCCTCATTGGTCTTTCATAGAGTACGTACCTTGAGAAGATATTGAAGAAGTTCAATATGGATCAGTCCAAGAAGGGGTTCTTGCCTGTATTGCAAGGTACGAGATTGACCACGGCTCAATGCCCGACCACGGCAGAAGATAGAGAAAAGATGAGTGTCGTCCCCTATGCCTCGGCCATAGGGTCTATTATGTATGCCATGCTGTGTACCAGACCTGATGTAAACCTTGTTGTAAGTTAGGTAGGAAGGTAACAAAGTAATCCCGGCATGGAACACTAGACGGCGGTCAAGAATATCCTGAAGTACCTGAAAAGGACTAAGGATATGTTTCTCGTTTATGGAGGTGACGAAGAGCTCATCGTAAAGGGTTACGTCGATGCTAGCTTGGACACAGATCTGGATGACTCCAAGTCACAAACCGGATACGTGTATATTTTGAATGGTGGGGCAGTCAGCTGGTGCAGTTGCAAGCAAAGCGTCGTGGCGGGATCTACATGTGAAGCGGAGTACATGGCAACCTCGGAGGCAGCACAAGAAGCAATCTGGGTGAAGGAGTTCATTACCGACCTAGGAGTTATTCCCAATGCGTCGGGCCCGATGACTCTCTTCTGTGACAACACTGGAACTATTGCCCTTGCCAAGGAGCCCAGGTTTCACAGGAAAACCAGGCATATCAAGCGTCGCTTCAACTCCATTCGTGAAAATGTTCAAAATGGAGACATAGATATTTGTAAAGTGCATACGGACCTGAATGTCGCAGATCCGTTGACTAAACCGCTTCCTTGAGCAAAACATGATCAACACCAGAACTCTATGGGTGTTCGATTCATCACAATGTAACTATATTATTGACTCTAGTGCAAGTGGGAGACTGTTGGAAATATGCCCTAGAGGCAATAATAAAATGGTTATTATTATATTTCCTTGTTCATGATAATTGTCTATTGTTCATGCTATAATTGTGTTATCCGAAAATCGTAATACATGTGTGAATACATAGACCACAACATGTCCCTAGTGAGCCTCTAGTTGACTAGCTCGTTGATCAATAGATGGTTACGGTTTCCTGACCATGGACATTGGATGTCATTGATAATGGGATCACATCATTAGGAGAATGATGTGATGGACAAGACCCAATCCTAAGCATAGCACAAGATCGTGTAGTTCATTTGCTAGAGCTTTTCTAAGTGTCAAGTATCATTTCCTTAGACCATGAGATTGTGCAACTCCCAGATACCGTAGGAGTGCTTTGGGTGTACCAAACGTCACAACGTAACTGGGTGGCTATAAAGGTACACTACAGGTATCTCCGAAAGTGTCTGTTGAGTTGGCATGAATCGAGACTGGGATTTGTCACTCCGTATGACGGAGAGGTATCTCTGGGCCCACTCGGTAATGCATCATCATAATGAGCTCAGTGTGACTAAGTAGTTGGTCACGGGATCATGCATTAAGGAACGAGTAAAGTGACTTGCCGGTAACGAAATTGAACGAGGTATTGGGATACCGACGATCGAATCTCGGGCAAGTAACGTACCGATTGACAAAGTGAATTGTATACGGGATTGCTTGAGTACTCGACATCGTGGTTCATCCGATGAGATCATCGTGGAACATGTGGGAGCCAATATGGGTATCCAGATCCCGCTGTTGGTTATTGGCCGGAGAGTTGTCTCGGTCATGTCTGCATGGTTCCCAAACCCGTAGGGTCTACACACTTAAGGTTCGATGACGCTAGGGTTATTAGGAAGACTTGTATGTGATTATCGAATGTTGTTCAGAGTCTCAGATGATATCTCGGACGTCACGAGGAGTTCCGGAATAGTCCGGAGGTGGAGATTTATATGTAGGAAGTTTTCATATGGTCACCGGAAAGGTTCGGGGGCATATCGGTATTGTACCGGGGCCACCGGAGGGGTTCCGGGGGTCCACCGAGAGGGGCCACCTCTCTCGGAGGGCCTAATGGGCCGTAGAGGAAAGGGAACCAGCCCTACATGGGCTGGGCGCATACCCCCTTGGGCCCATGCGCCTAGGGTTGGGGGAAAACCCTAAAGGGGGCGCCCCCCTTGCTTGGGGGGCAAGCCCCCTCCCCTTGGCCGCCCCCCCCCCTCTAGATCTCATCTAGAGGGGGCCAGCCCCCTTCCTCCTTCCCCTATAAATAGAGGGGCAAGGGGAGGCCTGCACACTACATCCAAGGCGCAACCCCTCCCCTCCCCAACACCTCTCCTCCTCCGCAAGAGCTTGGCGAAGCCCTGCCGGAGTACTGCTGCTCCACCATCACCACGCCGTCGTGCTGCTGTTGGAGCCCTCTTCCTCAACCTCTCCCTCCTCCTTACTGGATCAAGGCACGGGAGATGTCCTCGCTCCGTACGTGTGTTGAACGCGGAGGTGCCGTCCGTTCGGCGCTAGGATCATCGGTGATTTGGATCACGACGAGTACGACTCCATCATCCCCGTTCTCTTGAACGCTTCCGCTCGCGATCTACAAGGGTATGTAGATGCACTCCTCTTCCCCTCGTTGCTAAATGACTCCATAGGTTGATCTTGGTGATGCGTAGAAAATTTAAATTTCTGCCACGATCCCCAACAGTCACCGGGTTCCACTTCCAAAAATCTCAGACTGCCCAGAGGTTGAGCACACAGATGATGTACGTGAGTTCAAATACGATCATGGTAAATGTCGACTATGGAAGATAGCAATTTGTCGATTTCCCAACCGCTCTTGGGATTACATGAACTATGAAGTTGTTGTTATCTTCCACAAGCTTGTTGCCTTCCTTACTTCCACGCCTCGATGGATATTGCTCAAAAATCAATTTCCGTACACAGATGAGTACAGTGATGCAATTCAATACGAGGGTCTTGTGTTTGCTGCCACCACTCGTGGCACTATTTTTGCATGGAATCATCATGCCTTCGGTATGTTTGTCTTCCACCGTAATTATAATTGTTTCATCCACATGCATGCGGGTTAGCTAGTTTCCCTTTACTAATTAGTTAACCTTCTTGTCTTTCCAAGGTCGTGTGAACATTCCACCACCTATACTTGAAAATATTTATAACCAAGGGGGAGATGACGATGCTGATGATCACGAGCATGAGGACGAGCAGGACCCATATACTCAGTGGCGCCTGGCAACTTATTCTGATGGATCACCTCTTCTTGTCTGTATATAGGGCACTGCTGGTGTTACTAAGGAAGCATGTGTTGTCTCGCATGGTCGCACTCTCCGGACCTATTCCAACATCCGTTGCAGGGTATTCGGGATGGATACTAGTGTACTAGCGCCAACACCTTCTCCATGGTTCAGTATTGAAAGTCTTGTAGGAAACTTGCTCTTCCTTGGACAAAACTATCCAATGATGGTGAAAGGCAATGATCCAGATGTTGTTGACACAACGTTACTACCATTTATGAGAAGCAACTATATCTATACCTCAGTCATTTCTATGCTTCCCTACCATCGCACTATGGGTCCTGACATAGCCCGCTTCAGCCTGGATGATCAGTCCTACGTTGGTCTCGAGATTGACAGTAGATGGCCCTTCCCAGAGAATCACTTCTGGTTCAAAGCAAGCGTTTCCAACGCCGACGAGTGGTTGACCTGAAGTTCATTTCATCGCTTTGTTATTTGTTGTGTGAGAAAAACTTTACTTTACTAGAATGTTTTGTTGGAAATGATCTATAATCCAATGTGTATCCTCGTTGTCGTTGTGGGTTGATGACTTGTTGTATGTAATCAATGGTACATTTGCATATGCGTCCATCAACTCACACCTGCTAGTGATGTCCATATGAACAATGCTAGTGATTTTAGTTGCAAAAATTAGATAGTGCTAGTGATTTTTAGCTGCATATTTTGACAAATCGCAGTGTTACAAGGTTGAAAAATGTCAATGTTACTAGATAAACAAATGTCAATCTTTCCAGTTTGACAAATGGCAACATACCCAAAATGACAGATGAAAATCTTACCCAATTGTTTCTACGTGGTTGCACACGGGTCATGCAAAACAACCGTTTGCGTTGAAGAGATGCACAAATCCTGCTCGGCACATTTTCCGTTGGCTTCCTGGGGAAGCTGTTGGTTTGCATACGGGTGTTCTAACTAAAACGTTTGTGATGAGTGTTTTATATTTAAAAGCCATTGAAATTTTTTTCAAAAGAAAATCGTTTGATAAGTCTGTACATTAAGAGGGAAAACGTAAGATATCTTTCATTCAGTCACACTCCGAATTTACATTCATATGATCAAGAATTCAAGATACAGTATTAAACCCCAAAAAAACTATTTCCGACGGTGGCAGCGGTGGAGGCGGCGTGCCGCGCCGTCGTTGTCGTCCTACAGGACGCCGTTGTTGAAGTCTTCAAGGCAGCACAAAATGTTCTTCACTTGTAAATCAAACATCATGTCATCGCGCGATCGATGGGTGGGGCGTGGGAGGACGGCAACTGGCGCCGCTGAGAGGTAGTGGTCGACGGCAGCGTCCCATGCCAATGAGGGGGGCACGGGCACGGGTGCGGCGGGTGTAGCCAAACGCACGGGGACCGGCGCCGCGGTGGGTGGAGGGGCGCGCACGGGCAGGGGCACGGGCGCGGCGGGTGCAACAAAACACACGGGAGCCGGTGCCACGGTGCGTGGAGGGGCATGCACGGGCACGGGCGCTGGCGCTGGCATGTACACGAGCTCACGTGGGTCCGCGGAGACCTCGCTGACGCCCGCGGCTTCCAGCTCTGTAATAGTGCTCGGCGACCAGCCCGTCAATGCTACGGGGATGGTCGTTGGTGCGGGCGCAGGGATGGGAGCTGGGATGGGAGCAGAGGCAGCAACCACCGCGGCCAGCTCATTCTGGGCCATGTCCATGAGGCCCCATTCCTCCTTATTTTCAATCTCCTCCGGCTCAGAGTCGACTTCACCAAACTTGAAGACTAGTGGCAGATGATCATTCTGTGGCATAGCGTTGGTGGAGGTCTACGGGAGGGAGGGGAATGGGAGGCGAACAGTAAGGCCGCCCATATTAAATAGTGGCTCGGGCGCCATTAATGGAGAGGAAGGCGGGCGGCCATGGAAGTCAAAGGGCTCGCTTCCTAGTGAGCCCACGCAGCATACAGCCCGCATGCTTCCTGATGAGCCTGCGCATTGCAGGTCAGCTTGCACGCCTCTCGGTCAGCCTGCGCACCGGACTCCGCTCGCACGCCTCCCGTTCAATCAAGGTCAAGTAGCTATCTGCATGGCACCTCCTGTAGCAATTAAAATGAAGACACATGGCGTCACGTGAATGGTTAACAGAACACACATGATTTGAATTATACAACTGTTTGAGATATTAAAGTGGCAGCTATTTTTTCAAAATGCATTTGTTGGATGTTATTCAAGTGTGCCTTCTCTCAAAATGGACACGAAAAATACCACAACATGTCGGGAGCCATTCCATGAAAGCATGCCAAGTTTCATGAATTTCAGACGATTTTTGGATTTACTAGAATTTAAAAACAAAGTATCTCAACATTTTACCGGCAATCAACGGTGCCCTAGTGTTTGAAACTCATTCCAATTTCTTGCATGGGACCTAAGCATGCACCCAGGACACATATTTGAATTTTCAATCAAATTATATGCATTAGAGCATGTGCATGTAGTTCAAATTTGAATTATGCACATAAATGCATTGAAAACTCAATTGATGCATAAAAATGTCCAAACGAACCCCGAAAAATCCCAAAAGTTGACACAACACTCCTATTGTTCTATGTTGACACGAGAAATTTTTTAAAGCAATAAGAGTTAATGGATATCATTTCATCCCCAAAGGTGGGACGTTCCCTACTGAAACCATCACGCTTGTTGTGAGAAGCTCTGGTTTGTGAGAAGCATCTCCCAAAACCTGCCCCAAATAGGACAAAAAATTACCACGGCATATTGATGCCGCTCCATGATAGCGTGCCAAGTTTCATGAATTTCGGACGAGCTTTGGATTTACTAGAATTTAAAAACCAGGTAACTCAATGTTTGCGGCCAAGTGACCGTGGCAGGGTGTTTGACATTCATTTTTATTTCTTGCATGGGACCTAAGCATGCACCCAAGGACACAGATTTGTTTTTTCAACCAATTTATATGCATTAGAGCATGTGTGTAGTTCAAATTTCAATTATGCACGTAAATGCATTGAAAACTCAATCAATGCATAAAATGTCCAAATGAACCCCGAAAAATCACAAAAATTGACACAACACTCCTGTTGTTCTATGTTGACACGAGAAAAAATTTGAAAGCAATAAGAGGCAATGGATATCATTTCGTCCCCAAAGGTGGGACGTTCCCTACCGAAACCATCCGGCTTGTTGTGAGAAGCTATGGTTTATGAGAAGCATATCCCCAAACCTGCCCCAAATTGGACAAAAAATTTACCACGGCATGTTGATGCCGCTCCATGATAACATGCCAAGTTTCATGAATTTCGGACGAGCTTTGGATTTACTAGAATTTAAAAACCAGGTATCTCAATGTTTGCGGCCGAGTGACCGTGGTAGGGTGTTTGACATTCATTCCCATTTCTTGGATGGGACCTGCATGCACCCAAGTATTTGATTTTTTTTCAACCAAATTATATGCATTAGAGCATGTGCATGTAGTTCAAATTTGAATTATGCACATAAATGCAATGAAAACTCAATTAATGCATAAAAATGTCCAAACGAACCCCGAAAAATCCCAAAAATTGACACAACACTCCTATTGTTCTATGTTGACACGAGAAAAAATTTGAAAGCAATAAGAGGCAATGGATATCGTTTCGTCCCCAAAGGTGGGACATTCCCTACCGAAACCATCCGGTTTGTTGTGAGAAGCTCTGGTTTGTGAGAAGCATATCCCCAAACCTGCCCCAAATGGGACAAAAAATTACCACGGCATGTTGATGCCGCTCCATGATGGCATACCAAGTTTCATGAATTTCAAATGAGCTTTGGATTTACTAGAATTTAAAAACCATGTATCTCAATGTTTGCGACCGAGTGACCATGGCAGGGTGTTTGACATTCATTCCCATTTCTTGCATGGGACCTAAGCATGCAACCAAGGACACATATTTGAAATTTCAACCAATTTATATGCATTAGAGCATGTGCATGTAGTTCAAATTTGAATTATGCACATAAATGCATTTAAAACTCACTTGATGCATAAAAATGTCCAAACGAACCCAAAAATTGACACAACACTCCTGTTGTTCTATGTTGACACGAGAATTTTTTGGAAAGCAATACGAGGCAATGGATATCGTTTCGTCCCCAAAGGTGGGGCGTTCCCTACCGAAACCATCATGCTTGTTGTGGGAAGCACTGGTTTGTGAGAAGCATATACCCAAACCTACCCCAAATGGGACAAAAATTTACCACGGCATGTTGATGCCGCTACATGATAGCATGCCAAGTTTCATGAATTTCAGACGAGTTTTGGATTTACTAGAATTTAAAAACATGGTATCTCAATGTTTGCGGCCGAGTGACGATGGCAGGGTGTTTGACATTCATTCCTATTTCTTGCATGGGACCTAAGCATGCACCCAAGGACAAAGATTTGATTTTTCAACCAATTTATACGCATTGGAGCATGTGCATGTAGTTCAAATTTGAATTATGCACATAAATGCATTGAAAACTCACTTAATGTATAAAAATGTCCAAATGAACCCTGAATAATTCCAATTCTTTTATGACACACATATAGTTGCATCTTCACTGCAGATAAAAGGTCTAGCAATTCAAACACCGTCCACGGCCGCTGTGACCCCATTATGTAATTCAAATCAAGACGAAAAATCAAGTAGATCCCACACAGTTTGTTATAACTAACCGTATGAGATGCAGCACAAAATATCTTGGAGCACCGCCGGAGTATAGTACGCATACTGCTTACGCGAGAAGGCGACGGCTACAGTCCACAACCCGCTCTGAATAAGGGACCATGTCTGATGACACTTTGCGTGCCAGTTTTTTCGCTGAAGCGATTCCAAATTTTCGGCTTCTGTAGAAATATCTACCTCCCCACCCCCTCCCCCTTACCAAAAGCCACATTTCCCCTCTTTCCGCCTTCCTTTCCAAGTTGAAACCTTCACACCTTGATTGCAACGCCGCCGCCTCCTCGACGGCGGCCCTCCTTCATGCTGCTCGGCCTCGTCTATCCAGGCAAGTAATCCACACCTGACACCCATCCTCCTCCTCCTTCCACATCCCACATGCCCCGACCGCTGGCGCGAGCGCGACACCTTCCACCCAAATCACCGACCCCTCCACCAAATAAGCATCGTCCTAAGTCATGGTGCACGTAGTATAGCCAGGATCTCAAGGAGCATTTGGCAGCGGAGAAGCAAATCGCGGCCGCACGCACAGATGAGGTCGCGATGTCTGTCATTCATGCCGACCCCCAGATCTTGGAGGAGCACCTCGCCATCGAGGCCACCGTTGACGCCTCGCGCACCGACACCATGAAACGGTTGGCTGCTTTAAACATCAGTTCATGGCATTTTCTCGAGACCATCATCGGTGCCTTCGACGAAGACTATGAGGTGTTTTCTCAGCGTGCATGTGATTACCTCATCTCAAGAGCCAGCAGGTTGGTGCCCGAGCGGCTCGAGCAACTCACCACTACAACGAGGGCACCCACGATGCGGAGGCCTCATCCTCTTCCATGTCCAAGGAGCCAATCGTCATCGATATCTCGACAATGAGGAGTAGCTTGTGTTATTAGCTCACTATAAGGACCCATGTTCAGTTTGCTAGCTACAGCCTTTCCTTAACAAATTCTATTGAATTGTGCTATCTACTTTTACCATGCAATCTTCTGCTATAGTGTATATGTTCTATGTGTCATGCAATGTGGTGTTTAGTTAACTGCTTGGTTCAATTCTACAGATGTGATGTTCAATTCTTCAGGGTGCAATATTTCCAAGTTGTTAAGCATGCTTGGTTTGGTTAATTGTCTGATCTTCTATTACGAGTATGTTATATTATGCAATGTGGTGCTTAGTTAACATTTGGTTTATTTGTTGTGGTGTTTAGTTAACTGCTTGGTTCAATTATGCAATGCGATGTTCAATTGTTGTGGCTGCATTCTGTTATTGTATACCATGGGAGAAATAAATCAAATTTGGTTGTACTAAATACATGAGAAACAAATACAATTGCTATATTTCCAAGTTATTAAGCATGCTTGGTTTGGTTAACTGTCTGATCTTCTATTAGGATTATGTTATATTGTGCAATGTGGTGCTCAGTTAAAGTTTGGTTCATTTGTTGTGGTGTTTAGTTAACTGCTTGGTTCAATTCTGCAATGCAATGTTCAATTGTTGTGGCTGCATTTTGTTATTATATACCATGTGAGGAATAAATTGAATTTGGCTGCACTTAATACACGAGAAACATATACAAGTGCTATATTTCCTAGTTCTTAATCATGCTTGGTCTGGATAAATGGGTTTTCCGTGTGGCTTGAATTAATCTGATGAATCTGCAATGTGCTTATTTATCATCAACATATTTTACTAATAGCATGCGAACCCTTACTTAACATGATGACTAACTACCTTATATGTGTTGCAGGGAAACAATGGGAAGCACTGAGGTTTACAAGATGGTACTAACTATTATACCTTTCCTTTTTTTATTCCTTTGCCCCATTTCCAATATAGAGAAGATATTTATGCACATCCTTGTTTTCAGGGTTCATTGATGATTACCTCTCAAACCACCTCTGTGGTCAGGATGCGAGGAAAGTTTTCATACAACACCCACGGTTCAATATTGAAGTGTTCCTAAAGAGGTCGAAGGATGGACGGTCAATAATCCACAGGCACTGGCCTAAAGTTGCAAAGACCTTCAACATGAATGAAGGCTCAATATTCGCCTTCCGCTTCATCAGTTTTCCAAATGAGATGCATCTCTCTATGTACCGTCTATGATGCTAATTTCGAAAGGTTCTAGATGTTGCATGTGAAACTTGTTGTTGGTGCAGTTGTGTAATGGGGTAGCTGAGTGCTGAAGCTATATCATGTTGTACTCCAATGTATTTCAATTATGAAATCCTGCTTCCTTAATATCGAAATGGAATATATTATGTGCTTAATATAAATGTCAATTAGATTAGTAAATGGATTATTAATAATAGGGCAATTAGCCTGCTAATTGGATAATTAACTTGCTAATTGGGTTTTCCTATTGCAAACGGTTATTGAGAAAATACCGTGGGCGATGACCTCAAGCAACGCACACAGTTTCTAGGAATAAACAGTGTTGGATCAATGAACAATCACACACGACATTCTCTTGAAAACTGTTTGCGTTACGCCACCTTGCACAAATGTTTTCCTTGGAGTGACTGTGTGGGATGTATATATGAATGGAAACGTTTAGCTGGGACTGGTTGTGTGGGATGTACTTACGATCGGAAACGATTTCACCTGTATAATTGTATTTTTTAGCACTACTGTACGTATAACTGTATTTGGTCGCTCGTCGGTCGCACACGACCTCATTTTGCCGAGCATGTGTGCCAGGAAGGCATATCCCCGGCGGTTTCTGGGTCGTGTGGGAAGGACCCCCCTATCGCCCACACTCACTAGGTGACGGTTCCGAACACCATCGCGGAAAGGGGTTAAAAGCCGTTTGTATAGCACTGACATGTACCAGTGCTGACATGAAGTCCTCAAGGCCGGCATTTTGTACGTATGCATCAAACTCATCCTTGAAACCTGAATGTACTATGAATTCATCCGACAGCCATTCACAAGGTCGCACTTGAGCTTCCCTTGGTGGTTCAGGGTCCAGCTCACGTATCGCGAGCCTCGGTGCTTGCTTCCTTGAGGAACCACCTTGGTAAATTTTCCTAGGCATTTTTCTTCCTCTGAAAAAATTCTGAAATTTTTAGTGACTCAAAATAAGAGTGAACCAAACTCAACAAAATTGTTAGCAACTACTCCTACAAGTGTCTAGAGGCTATATCATGCATCAAAACTACTTTGAACCATATAAATTTGGCATGCAAGCTCAAGAACAAGGTCACCACAGCAGCAAAAATTTGCAACAAATAAAGCACTAGAACAAAAACTAATTGGACCATTGGAGGAGTCACATACGAAGAACAATCCCCCAAAACAATTTTGCAAATGGAGCTTCGCACAAGGAGATCAAAATGGCAGCAAGATGAGCAAGAACACGGGTTTGAGTTACGTGATGATTTTTTCTAGAGGAAGACAAAGTGGATGGGTGCTGGAATAAGTGGAGGGGGCCCACGTGGGACCCACAAGGAAGGGGGAGCGCCCAGGGGGTAGGGCGTGCCCTCCACCCTTGTGGCCCACTGGTGCATCCCCCTGGTGCATTATCAGTGCCAGAAGTTCTTAAATATTCTATAAAAATCATACTAAATTTTCGGGGCATTTGGAGAACTTATATTTTTGAGACATTTTTTATTTCAAGGATAATTGAAAAATAGATAGAAAATACTATTTTTGCTTTATTTAATCTAAATAACAGAAAGTAAAAAGTAGGTACAGAAAGTTATGATTTCTAAATTCATCCATCTCATGCCCATCAAAAAGAATCCATTAACAAGGTTGATCAAGTCTTATTAACAAACTTCTTCTGGATGACATGAAGCCGGAGAATTATCGAATAACATTAGGTTACCTCAACAGGGATATGCATTTCCCCAACAATAAGAATATCATATTTCTTCTTGACAGTAGGAAGAGGGAATTCAAAACCTCCAATAGTAATAGTTGAAAATTTTCCAATAGAATTGATATTATGCACTTGAGGTTGTTTCTTCGGAAAGTGTATCGTATGCTCATTACCATTAACATGAAAAGTGACATTGCCTTTGTTGCAATCAATAATAGCCCCTGCAGTATTCAAAAAGGGTCTACCAAGGATGATCGACATACTATCGTCCTCGGGAATATCAAGAATAACAAAGTCCGTTAAGATAGTAACGTTTGCAACCACAACATGCACATCCTCACAAATACAGATGGGTATAGCAGTTTATTTATCAGCCATTTGCAAAGAAATTTTAGTAGGTGTCAACTTATTCAATTCAAGTCTACGATATAAAGAGAAATGCATAACACTAACATCGGCTCCAAGATCACATAAAGCAGTTTTAACATAGTTTCTTTTGATGGAGCATGGTATAATTGGTACTTCTGGATCTCCTAGTTTCTTTGGTATTTCACCCTTAAAAGTGTAATTAGAAAGCATGGTGGAAATTTCAACCTCCGGTATGTTTCTTTTATTAGTAACAATATCTTTCATGTACTTAGCATAAGGAGGCATTTTAAGCATATCAGCCAAACGCATACGCAAAAAGATAGGTCTAATCATTTCAGTAAAGCGCTCAAAATCCTCATCATCCTTTTTCTTGGATGGTTTAGGAGGAAAGGGCATGGGTTTCTGAACCCATGGTTCTCTTTCTCTACCATGTTTCCTAGGACAAAGTCTAACATTATTCTTAAGTCAGGATACAAAGTCTAACATGTTTCTCTACCATGTTTCTAAACCAGAGCTTCTCTTTGGATGGACCTCAGGATACAAAGGTTCCTAAGTCATCTTACCACCTCTAGTCATAACCCTAACAACATTATCATTATTCTTACTATTCAACTCATTAAGCAAAGCATCATGTGCCTTAAGTACTTGTTGTACTTGAGTTGTAACCATGGAAGCATGTTTACTAATAAGCTTAAGATCATTAATAGTTCTACTCTTATAATCACCCAAGTGGTCAATCATGTAAGCATTACGTTTCAATTGTCTACTAACATAAGCATTGAAGTTTTCTTGTTTACCAATAAAATTATCAAACTCATCCAAGCATTGACTAGCAGACTTATTATGAGGAATATCACCTTCATCAAATCTATAGAGAGAGTTTACCTCTACTAGAGGTAAATTCTCAACATCTTTAGCTTTAATACCTTTTTCTTTCGTAGATTTATTTGCCTCTTGCATATCTTCAGGACTGAGAAATAGAATACCTCTTTTATACGGAGTTGGCTTAGAAGTTGGTTCAGGAAGTGTCGAATCATTATCATTACTCAATATATTATTCCATAGTAATTCAGCTTGCTCAACAGTTCTTTCCCTGAAAACACAACCAGCAGAACTATCTATGTGGTCTCTGGAAGCATCGGTTAGTCCATTATAAAAGATATCAAGTATTTCATTTTTCTTGAGAGCATGATCAGGCAAAGCATTAAGTAATTGGAGAAGCCTCCCACAAGCTTGTGGGAGACTCTCTTCTTCAATTTGCACAAAGTTAAATATGTCCTTTAAAGCAGCTTGTTTCTTATGAGCAGGGAAATATTTTTCAGAGAAGTAGTAAATCATATCCTGGAGACTACGCACATAACCAGGAGCAAGAGAATTAAACCATACTTTAGCATCACCCTTTAATGAGAAAGGAAACAATTTAAGAATATAGTAATAGCGAATTTTTCCTCATGAGCAAATAGGGTGGCTATATCGTTCAATTTAGTAAGATGTGCCATAACAGTTTCAGATTCATAACCATAGAAAGGATCAGATTCAACCAAAGTAATTAACTCAGGATTGATAGGGAATTCATAATCCTTATCAGTAAAAAAATAGGTGAGGTAGCAAACTTAGGATCATATTGCATTCTAGCATCCAAAGACTTTTCTTTCAGCTTAGTTAATAGTTTCTTAAGATCATATCTATCATTGCAAGCAAAAAAGTCTCTGCCAGTTTCTTCATCCATAATATAACCCTCAGGTACAACAGGCAATTCATATCTAGGGGAGAATCACAATCTTCAGTTTCAATAGTATAATCAGTTTCAGTAATTTCATTCTCTCTAACCCTAGCAAGTTGTTCATCAAGAAATACACCTAGTGGCATATTATTATCAAGCAAAGAAGTAGTATCATCATAAGCATCATGCATACAAGAAGTGGAATCATCAATAACATGCGGCATACCGGAATCAATAGCAGGTGTAGGTGTCGCAAGCTTACTCAAAACATCTTTTGTCCTACCCTCCCGTGGAAGCGGGGTCCTATTGGAAATTAAGGGATATTAAGGGCTCCTTTTAATAGAGAACCGGACCAAAGCATTAGCACTTAGTGAATACATGAACTCCTCAAACTACGGTAATCACTAGGAAGTGTCCCGACTATTGTCACTCCTGTAAATACCCCACTCTGTACAGGGATACCTTATATTATTAATATAATTACACAGTAGGAGCCTTTCCTACTGTTCACGGTCAAAAAAAACTATTGTCACTCCGGGGTTGCCAGATCATAACACGTAGTAGGTGACTATAACTTGCAAGATTGGATCAAGAACACAAATATATTCATGAAAACATAATAGGTTCAGATCTGAAATCATGGCACTCGGGCCCTAGTGACAAGCATTAAGCATAGCAAAGTCATAGCAACATCAATCTTAGAACATAATGGATACTAGGGATCAAACCCTAACAAAACTAACTCAATTACATGGTAAATCTCATCCAACCCATCACCGTCCAGCAAGCCTACGATGGAATTACTCACACACGGCAGTGAGCATCATGAAATTGGTGATGGAGGAATGTTGGTGATGATGATGGCGATGATTTCCCCTCTCCGATGCCCCGAACGGACTCCAGATTTGGCCTCCCGATGAAGAACGGGGGGTGACGACGGCTCCATATCGTAAAATGCGATGAATCCTTCTCTCTGATTTTTTTCTCCCCGAACATGAATATATGGAGTTGGAGTTGAGGTCGGTAGAGGTCCAGGGGACCCACAAGACAGGGGTGCGCCCTAGGGGGGCGCCCTCCACCCTTGTGGACAACCGGTAGGTCCCCCTCTGTTGATTCTTTCGCCAATATTTTTATTTATTCCAAAAATATTCTCCATGAAGTTTCTGGTCATTCTAAGAACTTTTATTTTTGCACAAAAATAACACCATGGCAATTCTGCCAGCGTCAGTCTGGGTTAGTTCCATTCAAATCATGCAAATTAGAGTCCAAAACAAGGGCAAAAGAGTTTGGAAAAGTAGATACTATGGAGACGTATCCGTATGTCAGGTCGCAATGCCTGGGACAAGGCCAGGGGTGAGGACTCGAGAGCCAGTAGGGACTCCTAAGGCGTGATGCTCAAGGGCCCCTGTTTTAACGTGCAAGCGGTTTGTGCAAAAGAGGAGTGGTTCGCCTCACGGAGGCGCTTAGCAAGGGCTTTAACCGGCGACACATGGCGTACGAAGCAACTTTACTTAGCCTCTCACGAATCTGTAACACCCACAATGCGGCTATATCTCCCATGTGTCGGAGCACGACTTAGAGGCATAGTCGCATGGTAGGTTTGTCGCAAGAGGGGTAATCTTCACACAATCCCATGTACTGAATAAGAAAGGGATAAAGAGTTGTCTTACAATCGCCACTTCACACATATAACAAGTTAAACATACATCATCCAGAATACAATCAAGGTCCGACTACATAACCAAAATAAAAGAAGACAACCCCAAATGCTAGATCCCCGATTGTCCCAACTGGGCTCCACTACTGATCAACAGGAAACGAAACAACACAACGAACAAGATCTTCCTCGAGCTCCCACTTGAGCTGGGTTGCGTAATCTACACTGGTATCATCGGCACCTGCAACTGTTTGGGAGTATCCGTGAGTCACAAGGACTCAGCAATCTCACACCCGTGAGATCAAGACTATTTAAGCTTATGGGTAGGATAGGGGTAGTGAGGTGGAGCTGCAGGAAGCACTAGCATATATGGTGGCTAACATACGCAAATGAGAGCGAGAAGAGATGCAACGCAACGATCGAGAAGCTAGAAGTGATCAAGAAGTGATCCTGAAACTACTTACGCACAACCATAACACAAGAACCGTGTTCACTTCCCGGACTCCGCCGAAAAGAGACCATCACGGCTACACACTCGGTTGATGCATTTTAATTAAGTTAAGTGTCAAGTTCTCTACAACCGGACATTAACAAATTCCCATCTTCCCATAACCGCGGGCACGGCTTTCGAAAGTTCAAACCCTGCAGGGGTGTCCCAACTTAGCCCATCACAAGCTCTCACGGTCAATGAAGGATATTCCTTCTCCTAGGAAGACCCGATCAGGCTCGGAATCCCGGTTATAAGACATTTCGACAATGGTAAAACAAGACCAGCAAAGCCGCCCGATGTGCCGACAATCCCGATAGGAGCTGCACATATCTCGTTCTCAGGGCAACACCGGATAGGTCAAGCTACGAGTAAATACAACCCTCGAGTTTCCCCGAGGTGGCCCCGCAGGCTGCCCGGTTCGGACCAACACTTAGAGAAGCACTGGTCCGGGGGGTTAAAATAAAGATGACCCTCGAGAGCGCGACTCCCAAGGGAAAAGTAGGTGGTGGTGAGGCAAATGGTAAAACCAAGGTTGGGCCTTGCTGGAGGAGTTTTTATTCAAAGCGAACTGTCAAGGGGTTCCCATAACACCCAACCGTGTAAGGAACGCAAAATCAAGGAACATAACACCGGTATGACGGAAACTAGGGCAGCAATAGTGGAACAAAACACCAGGCATAAGACCGAGCCTTACACCCTTTACCAAGTATATAGGTGCATTAAATTAAATAAGTATAATAATGATATCCCAACAATATCCATGTTCCAACATGGAACAAACTTCATCTTCACCTGCAACTAGCAACGCTATAAGAGGGGTTGAGCAAAGCGGTAACATAGCCAAACAACGGTTTGCTAGGAAAGGAGGGTTAGAGGCTTGACATGGCAATATGGGAGGCATGATATAGCAAGTGGTAGGTAACCCGGCATAGCAATAGAGCGAGCAACTAGCAAGCAAAGATAGAAGTGATTTCGAGGGTATGGTCATCTTGCCTGCAAAGTTCTCAGAGTTGTCGAAAGCTTGATCCTCGTTAGCGTACTCAACAGGTTCCTCGATCACGTACTCATCTCCCGACTCTACCCAAGGCAAGAACACAAGCAAAGGACCAACAATCAATCACGGTGCAATGCACAAGCAACATGAGGCAAAACATGGCATGATATGCAAGAAATGATATGCAATGCATATGCGTGCTCCGGAAGGGAAAGAATGATCAAGGCATAAACTTGGCAAACCAAGCGTGCCACTGGAAAGATGAGATGATTTCGGGTGAAATCGATATAAAGATCACCGAAAACGGATGCACGATTTGCAAATGGCAAGCAAAACAAGAATGACACAATTCTACGATTAACAGCACGATGCCATCTAGAATGCAACAAGAAACTAAACTACTGCACTCCAGCATAGCAACAAAGCATATGGAAGTGATGTACTCAAGATGCTTGACAAAACATGAACACTGAGCTACGGCTAAATCACACAAGAGCAGGTTCAAACAAGCATGGCAAAAGTGCAAAAGATATCAGCATCACACACTTAGTGAAAAATACTAACATGGCATAAACAGCATCAGGAAGCAAATTTTACAGCAAGAAAACATCATGCTACAGGAACATATCATAGCAAACCAAGGCATGGAATGATTCTACTAAACGCATAGATCACAATTCTCTTACTGAACATGAGCCAAAAATGCACAAAAGATATGATGGCACCCATGTAAACATAGCAAGTTTTATTAACAGTTTCAGACTTCGCAGAAAACAGAGCATGGCATAACCAGAATTATGAAGGCAACTTTGCAAGCTCAAACCACTCATCACAAAGCCTTGCATGACAAACAAAAGCATACCCACAGCAATATGACATGTTCATGAAGCTAACCATGGCAAGAGCAAGTTCATAGCATGCATGGATCACTAACAACAACCACGGCAAAATTGATTAACATGTTAACATTCTGCCAGGAATATTTTATAGCAAAAGTAGAGCAAGAACAAGACATGCTAGGGCACTCCATAATTACAAACATGGGCATGGATGGATAGAGCATAACCATATGTTCAAAACATCCTTACTTCAGAAACTCAAAACAAGCAAGGATATCACTGTAGCATCATGTTTACATGGCATCAAAATAACAGCAGGAAAATGACAGCAAAATCCTAAGTCACTGAAAACAACAATATCACGAAGCCTAGTTTTCATGCTTGTGCTAGTCACCACATTGATCACAAAAATTTATGGCAAGCACCACTGTAAAGATGGAATGATATAGTTCAAAACACATGTAGATCTCATGCCCATATGAAGCACACATCAAATGTGACAAAAATGACAAATCACCATAAACTGATAAGTAGCAGCAGTAAACATTTTATAGCACTTTTGCATCAATGATTAGGGCATCAAGATGAACTCAAACAAGCATGCCACAATGTAATGAAATGAATAACATCTCACAATGAACATTTTGATATCGCATATGCATGAAATGGAGCTATGGTCACGGAGATACGATGCAATGAACAAGGCCATAAAATATGTGCAGGGAAAAAGACTTAGAGGAATTCTCACCCTGCGAAACAGATCTAGGGTTCGCACGGAATGCGATGTTCGCCGGGGTTTCGTCGCCGTACTTGCCCGAGAAGAAGATGACGACGGTCGGAGGTGAGGGAGAGGGCGCCAAAGTTGTCAGGGTCACCGGATCCGGCCGAATCAAGGCCGAAGCGAGGTGGAGGCGCCATGGCCGGCGGTGGAGGAAGCAACTCCGGCGGGGCGTGCCATGGCGGGGCGGCGGCGGCCGGCGGGGTCCAGTGAAGGGCGCGGCGAGCTGCGCGCGGTGGAGCGCAAGGGCGGCGGCGGCGCTAGGTGGTGGCGGGAGGAGGCGCGCAGGCAAGGTGGCGGGGCGCGGCAAAGGCACGTGGCGGCGGTTGGCAGCGGTGATGCGTGGGGCACCGGCGAGCGGGGCGCGCGGCGGCGGGGAAAGGTGGCGCGGCGCGGGACGGGCGGCGCGCGGGCCCGGTCGAGGCCCGGGACGGGCTGGCTGCGGGCTGGGCGGGCCACAGCGGTGGGAGGTGGCGCGGTCCGATTGGGCGAGGGGGCGGTGACGGACATGTCCGGCACGCGGTGGACGTGTCCGGCGGCGCGAGGATGAAGATAGCTAGGGTTTGGACTGCGATTTTGGATGGGGAAGACCTTTATATAGGTAGAGGGAGTTTGGAGTGTCCAATTGAGGTGTAGTTTTCGCCCACACGATCGTGATCCGACAACAGAGGACATGGAAAAGGTTTGGATGGGTTATTGGGCCGTTTTGGCGGGGTGTTGGGCTGCAACACACACGACGCCTTTGCGGTTACCCTGTTAACCGTTGGAGCACCAAACGGACTCCAAATGGCACTAAATTTGACAGGCGGTCTACCGGTGGTGTACCAAGGCCCCTTGGCAAATCTCAGTCCATTCCGAGAATGTTTAACACCCGCTCACGAAAAGAGGCAAGAGGGGTGCGTCGGGCATGTAGGAGTGTCGGATTGCAAAACGGACAACAGGGAAAATGCTCGGATGCATGAAATGAACAGATGTCCTAGAGAAAGGACTTAGTCGTAGGGCCATCGCAACTAGGAAGCTTAAAGGGGTTAATTAGGACAAAGGACACGAGAGTTTTTATACTAGTTCGTCCCCTTACGATGAAGGTAAAAGCCTACGTCTAGTTGTGTTGGTATTGCTGGGGGGTTTCGATCACCAAGAGGCTTAACTCGCCGGCTTGGTTATCAATCTCTTGTTTCTTGCCCTAAGCCGCCACCGGGTCATCCCCTTATATAAACGGGTTGACGCCTGGTGGCCTACAGAGTCCCGGCCGGCTCATAATCGTGTCCGACTCGGTGACTTCCTTTACATGCCTTTCCTTACAAGTCTTTCCTTACATGCGACGGTTTGTAATACCGGGCCTTAAGCTGCCTCTAGGCCTTTGGGCCTTCTATAAGATTTAATAAACTATCATCTTGAATGTTTTACTGGGCTTCTTGTGTAACCCGCCATTGGGGCTGACCCGGCCCCTCCTGGGCGGGTCATAATTGATAGCTATATCCCCAACATTAGGCCCCAGGTTGACTTTGAACTCCGTTCTTTGTCAATCTTCAATACTTAGACAAAAATCCATCTTCTTATCCTCGTAGAAGTTTTTGTAACCCATCGTGACGTCATCTTTTGAAAATGCAAAAAACTTTTATGATGTCATCTCCCAACGGATCTTCATATTTAATGTCTCCCGAGAATCGAGGCGTCTGTGTAGTTGGATAACCATTATTCGGCTATCCCTCGATTTCCGCGCCCGTCTGTTCACATTTTCCTTATAAATAGGCACGCCTCGGCTTTCTTCTCTCTCACTCCGTCTTCTTCCTCTCACAAACCCCCTGCTTCTCGAGCTCCGCCGCTGCCGCACTTCGCCTCCGTCTCCGTCGATTTTGGCTGCTGCATCAACACGAACCAATCCAGAGAACGGCGGCGACCACCGTAGAAGATCCGCAGTTGTAAGTGTCCTCCTTTTCACTTCTCATATCCGCATTTTAGGGTTTTCAGATTTCTTTGTGTTCTTCATAGTTCATCATAGTTCTTCATAGTTCTTCCACCGCAAGCTTCTTCTTGATCCAAAAAGACATATATGCTTGTGCGGTAGCGTTTTTGTACCTACTTTTGACGTCCGCAGATCCCTTTCTCTGGTCCAAAGATCTCATTAGAACTTATAGACTCCTCTGCGCTTGAACCTTTTAGGTCTAGAATTTTCTCCATTTTAAATAGCCATTTGATCTGGAATAATACCAAGCAATTGGGAAGCTTGTTTGTCTCAACACTTAGCTGAATTTACCTTCCTCAAATATCTGTAGTCATGGCGGCTTACTGTGCCGGCTTACTTTTCCTTATATGACATTAGACCTTAACTAAGCCGCCATTACTTCCCTGTATTATCATCATTTAACTGTTAACTTCACCATTGAATTGAACCGGCATGTTGCTTTTCTTTTCAGTTCTTCTTTGCACATCATGCTGTGCAAAGCACCAACCATCTGTAACTGTGTTCCCTCAACCGTAACTGAGGAACATTTAAAGGAGTTTTTCACCATAGGATTTTTGCCAGGAAAATACGTCATGTCTTACCGTTCCCCTGACTCGGAAGAAGAACGGCCCAATCCAAGGGCTGGTGAAGTGATTGTTTTTACTGACCATATGAACTGTGGCTTCTCACCGCCCGGCTCAAAGTTCTTCAGAGAGGTCCTCCACTTTTTCAAACTCCACCCTCAAGATATTGGGCCCAATTCCATATCTAACATCTGTAACTTCCAAGTGCTCTGTGAGGTGTATCTTCAACAAGAGCCGACTGTGGAGCTGTTTAGAGAATACTTTTATCTGAACCGGCAGAACGAGTGCACCAACGGCCTTAGCTTAGAGCTTGGAGGCATCTCAATTCAACGCTGGCAGGGCGCTGTCTTCCCCCTCATAGTATTGCCGAGTCATCCAAAAGACTGGAATCAGACTTGGTTTTACTTCCAAGACATTTCACTGGCAAACGAGAGGCCACTGCCGGGTTATCGCCCCGAACGTCTTGACTCCAAGTTCGCGCTCCCTAACAAGCTCACTGTCGCTGAACACAAAAAGCTGATACCATCCATCAAAAGGATTAATGCTCTGTTAGGGAATGGGTTAACTGGAGTTGATTTAACCCACTATTGGATCTCATGGCGGGTCATCCCTCTAAGCCGTCGGTCAAAGTTGATGTATGAGTATGGTGGAGGCCCGGATGACTCTCTTCGTCACAGCCCCGCTCAATTAATAGAAGAAGATATGGTTTCCCTTCTGGTGAACGGGAAATACGAAGATTGTAGTATTGTCGGGTTAAATCCCTTCTACAAGCTTAACCCGGTGCCAGAAGTAAGGATATTCTGATCTCTTCTCCTTTGTATTTTTCCCAGTTGTATTTTTTAATACTTGCATGACCTTTTCATCATGTTTTTACCTATCTGCAGGCCAACTCTGACTTCTGGAAAGTTAAATATGACCACGAGGCTGCCAAGAAAGAGAGAGCCGCAGCCATAAATGCCAAGAAAACGACCCTGAGGTCAAAAAAGAAGAAAAAGAGCACTGCCGAAGATTGGATGAAGCTTGGCGATTCTTCTGAGTCGGAGGTAGCCCTTGACTCCCTTGGCCAATTTTTTAACAATCTTCTTGACACTGATCATTACCAGGATGACACGGGGGCCAGTCAGGCCGTGGAAGAAGAGGTAACTATCATTTCCTCCGACTCAGAGCCCTTGCCAAGACAAAAAATTCGACGAGTGATCCGTAAAGTAAGGTTTTCTGACCCTTTAGCTCACTTGGATCCCAACTTTATTTTGAAAAAGCAGCAACATGAGAGCTGCCGCCAAGCCCGGACCGAAGACGAACCGGCTGTTGTTCTTCAACAAACTCCTCAGAAGTGCCGGAATGAGGTTTACTTCTTTTGTACTTAACTCTGTTTAATGAATCCTTTCCCTTGCATTATTTTAACTTTATTTTATCTTTTCAGGAGGTGTCTCGCTCTTTTGGCGACTCATCGCAGACTCAATTTCCGGCCTTCAAGACTGCCCCTGGGTAATGAAAAATCCTCCTTTTTCCGGTTTGTTCAAATTGTATCTTTGTACTGACAGTCCTACAACATCTCTCTTAGTGGCCAAGCTAAATCCAAGAAGGCAAAGGCAGCTAAACCGGCGGAAGACCTACCAATCCTTGCATCTGACCCTGCCAGGCCACCTTCTCCTCCATTAACTGACGCTCCAGAAGACCCGCTTGTCTATGCAGAATCAAATCCTCCTGAACCGTCGTTTGATGAGACCACTGTGAACCCTTCCGCAACTGGACCATCAAGCTCAGCCAACCCACCATCACCGTCTGCACAAGACGTTCAGATCACCGGGAGCCATTTTATTGAGCCGAGGAATCCAACCGTGCTGGCTCGCCACACGGCGAAACAAGAGGCATTAGAGAGGCAGAAAGTGTGCTTTGATGTTGCCAATTATGATCATCTAAATGCCAACGATATTTTATCCGGCTATCTCAGCCATGTGCACTCCAGTCGCGATTCTGAGATCGAAATGGTCAAACAGTTGCAGTTGAAATACGAGGTATGTTCTTCCGGCTTATCTATATTCCTCCAGCCCCCAAGTCTTCAGATTATGAGAGAACCAGAATGATTTGTAGACTTTATAATATAGGACAAGACCGTTACCTTTGAAACTGTTCTTGAATTCAACAAAATAGAACAAAGCTTCACCTGTAGTCCCCAAGGGCCAGTTCCTTTTGATCATAAATGAGCTGGTACTTTTAAATTGATTTGTATTGTATTCAAAGAACTTAATACTCCGGCTTAACCTTGAGAAACTTGCTGAATTGCATACATTAGCCCCCAAGTGCTAAGTGTTGTTACTTTGTAAAGTACTTGGGACTTAAAATATGTCTTTAGAGTCATAAAAATTTGTTTTGGCATACATTAGCCCCCAAGTGTCAAGTGGTTTTTTTGTAAAGTACTTGAGACTTGAATCCTGATTGTTGAACATTTAAGCGAAATCTTGACTCACCTGAGTATGTTTTTTGCAGAATGCCTTATCTAAACTGAACTCGCAATTGACTGACGCGAAGACCCGGCTAGCGAGTCAGGAGGCAGAAATCAAATCTGCTAACTCCAAACTGCAAATAAGTCTCTCTGAGACGGAAAATTTAAAGACCAGTGTCGGTGTCAAAACCGGCGAATCTCGGGTAGGGGGTCCCGAACTGTGCGCCTAGGCGGATGGTAACAGGAGGCAGGGGACATGATGTTTTACCCAGGTTCGGGCCCTCTTGATGGAGGTAAAACCATACGTCTTGGTTGATTAAATTCGATGATATGGGTAGTACAAGAGTAGATCTACCATGAGATCAAGGAGGCTAAACCCTAGAAGCTAGCCTATGGTATGATTGTTGTTCGTCCTACGGACTAAAACCCTCCGGTTTATATAGACATCGAAGAGGGCTAGGGTTACACAGAGTCGGTTACAATGGTAGGAGATCTACATATCCGTATCGCCAAGCTTGCCTTCCACGCCAAGGAAAGTCCCTTCCGGACACGGGACGAAGTCTTCAATCTTGTATCTTCATAGTCCAGGAGTCCGGCCGAAGGTATAGTCCGGCTATCCGGACACCCCCTAATTCAGGACTCCCTCAGTAGCCCCTGAACCAGGCTTCAATGACGACGAGTCCGGCGCGCAGATTGTCTTCGGCATTGCAAGGCGGGTTCCTCCTCCAAGTACTTCATAGAAGATTTTGAACACAAAGGTAGTGTCCGGCTCTGCAAAATAAGTTTCCACATATTGCCATAGAGAGAATAATATTTACACAAATCTAATCTGCTGACGTATTCCGTAGCGTGACATCACACCACGGCCAAGTCTCTATTCGAATCGTTTTACTGTCCCACCTCAGCGTGTTTAGCGAGGCGGTTTCCTTGGCACGTATTGTCAAAGCAGAGATCGTGTCCCCTTATTCCGGGATTCTCATCAATACGAGCGTGGGTAACCCAACCGCACCATTGATTACGGCGCTTGGGAGATAAGTGAGTTTTACCATGATGGTGGGGACGCATAGTCGTGTCCGCCCATATAAGGGGATAAGGATCCACCTTTACATCCACGCCTTCTTCCTCCTTTGCCTATCCATTTCCGCGCACTCGAGCTCCAGCGCCCAAGTCCGCACACCCCACCTCAAACTTCTCCAGCCATGCCCGGAGCAGGAGGCAAGTGGATGGTCTCCTCCGTCACGGAGCGACACATCAAAAAACTAAGGAAGGCCGGATACTTGTCTAACGACATTGCGCACCGGCTTCCCAAAGAGGGGCAGCTCATCCCCACCCCTAGGCCCCATGAGAGGGTGGTGTTCCTCCCCCATTTCCTCCGCGGACTAGGCTTCCCTCTCCACCCATTTGTCCGGGGGCTCATGTTCTACTATGGCCTGGATTTCCACGATCTGGCCCCAAACTTTGTCCTCAACATCTCGGCGTTTATCATCGTGTGCGAGGCCTTCCTCCGCATCCGCCCTCATTTCGGCCTCTGGCTCAAGACTTTCAATGTAAAGCCGAAGGTGGTGCGCGGCACCCAGGCGGAGTGTGGAGGCGCCATGGTGGGCAAGATGCCCAACGTCCTATGGCTCAAGGGCTCCTTCGTGGAGACCCTAAAGGGGTGGCAATCGGGGTGGTTTTGCATCACCGAGCCGCGCGACCCTGAATGGGTCGCAGCCCCCAAGTTCTGATCCGGACCCCCTATGCGGCTCACCTCCTGGAAAGAGATGGGCCTGTCGTGGGGTAAAAAAGGAGAGCTGGCCGGACTCCGGACATGCGTCCAAACCCTGGTGGACAAGAAGCTCAAACTTGTCAACGTAGTCCAGGTTATGCTCATCCGCCGGATCCTCCCGTGTCAACAAGGGGCTTTCAACCTATGGGAGTTCGACCCGACGCAGCACCGAAATCTGAGCAGGCTCTTCGACACGATGTACGAAGATGCCTAGAAGGTGCTTTTCAAGGGCGTCGAGGCCCCCGCATCCGCTACCGAGGATCGCGGATTCAGCACGCAGCGTCACGCTAGTGCGGTAAGCTGTTTTTACCTTTTACAGGGTATTAGTTTTTCATAGTTTGACTCCATGCGGGATCTAAGCTCCCTTACCTTTGACAGGTTTGGCAGGAGACGTCCGGACAGATCAACTATCCAGCTCCTTTGCCCGAAGGCCCAGCGGACGCTCGCTTGGCGAAGCTGCTGGTTCCGGCACCCTATGTGGTGCCGGAGAAGAAGGCCAAGAAGAAGGCCATGAGGACTCGAAAGAGTGCCCGACGCCTGGAGGTGTCGGGTTCATCATCCGACGACTCCAAGACGCACTCCTCCCATGAAGACGAGGAGGAGGAGGAAGAGACCTCTCCCCCTCCAGCGGGGGGAGGGAAGAAAAGGAAGGTTGCCCCAACTGGGGAGGCCGAAGGGTCCAAGAAGGGGAAGACCCTTCCTCCGGACTACTCCACCAACGCCGACGATGGCGAAGAGGAGTGGCCGCACAGGGCCAAGCCCCTGGCGAGATCGTAAGTATTCGGACACCAGAGCAATTCATAGTGTTCCTTTCTTACACGGCTCCTCCTTACGCCGAACATGACTATGCAGTCCGCCCAAGGCCGGGCTTGACGAGTCGTCGAGCAGCTCCCTGGATTCGTCGGATGTGGCGTCCCACCCTACGGACGACGCTGAGGTGGCGTCCCAACAGGTTCCAAGCCAGGAGGAGGTGGTCCTGGAGGCGCCACAAGGCGACCTCCCAGACTCCAGGCGTAAAGGGGATAGAACCCCCAAGGGCTCCAAGTCCGGCCTTGAGCCGGACACTGTGCCGGAACCTTCAACAGTTCTGGGCTCCGATAGGCAGCCTCCTCCCAAGAGGAGCAAGCCTACCGAGCCGGTGACCTCCGTCCAACCGGAGGCACCAGAAAATTTGCTAGAGGTGCTTAACGGCGCCTCCATCGACGAGGAGCACCGCACTATTATGAGTGCGGTGATCCAGAAGGTTCAGTCTGCCAAGAGCGGACTGACTGAAGCCTGTGCCAGCCTTCTAACAGGCTTTGAGGTAAGTAAAGAGTATGTAAAAATATTACCGCATAGACAGTAGCCCCTGATGCTCTGTTCGGCGTTCGGAAAGAAAAGCCGAATAGAGGATCTAATAACATTCGCAGGAGTCTAACATAATCAAGTCAATATGCGTATGCAGGCTTCGCTGCTGGCCTCCGCCGCACTGACTGCGGAGGTGGATACGCTGAAGCAAAACCTCGCGCGGTCCGAGAACGAGCTCGGCTATGCCAAGAGGCAACTCGAGGAGAAGGAAGGTAAGTAATACCTTGTGCAAGTATATAGAGAAGATGTGGTTGCAAAAAATGACAGGATCAACGTGCTATTATAGGGGCCATGACCGAGGTGGCAACCCTTAAGAAAGCATTGTCCGAGGCTGAAAACAGAGCGGTCGCGGAGCGCACAGAGAGAGGGAAGCAGCAGGCGCGGGTGGAGGAGGTGCAGAAAGAGCTCCAGGCTCTCGTGAAAAAACACGAGAGTTTGGAGCTTGATTCAAAGACGCAAGCGTCCGAGCTTGCGGCAGCCCTCGAAAGTGCAAAGTCTGCCAAGGCCGAAGCCCAGAAAGCCCTCCAAGAAATTGAAGCGATGAAGAAGATAGCGGCGGGTAAGGCATTCATTATGCAAAGCAAGCATGTGAAAGTGAATTACTCGTTACTTACCCGAGTCCGGAGCTCTCCAGGAGCATTCGCAGATTTGCCCCGCAGTGCGTCTGATGCCACCGCCTACTATCGAGCCGAGGAGGGGAGATCGATGGAGAAGGTGTTCTGGTCTCAGTATGCTGAGGCCGGATACCTGGTGCCTTTGAGCGACCAGCTGAAGAAAATGGTCGAGCTCCATAAGGTGGCCGAACAGGCCATAAAGGGCCTCATAGTTTGGCTTTGGCATGGAGAGGCTCTGCCTGGGAGCTACTTCGGGCTGGTGAGGCGGCTGGTGGATGCTTGTCCACGGCTTGAAGTAATCAAGCGCTCCGTCTGCATCGAAGGTTCTCGTAGGGCGCTTGCCCGTGCTAAAGTGCACTGGGGCAAGATGGATGCGGAGAAGCTGGTGAAGGACGGGCCGGCGCCAGGCAAGGAGCATCGCGTCCCGAAAGCGTATTATGAGGGCATCCTGAAGGGTGCCCGCCTTATAGCGGATGAATGCTCCAAAGATGTAATTTTTGAGTAAACTCGCATTTGTGATCCTGTACGCTGAAAACTTGTTCGTATGCGCTAAGCAACGCTTTTGAATTTAAAATATTACCTTCTGTGCGGCTGTTTATCAAATTTGAGAGATGGCGAGTCGTCGGCTTCTGCCCCCATGCCACGAGTGCTGGGGTGTTCGGGATAAACATGAGCGCTCTTTTTCCCATTCTTGGGTCCTTCGAGGGAGGCGCTCAACACAACGAACAAGGCAATCGGACTATAATGCTTGAACACTCTCACTTAGCCATAGAATTCTATAATTTTAAATTTCGGCGAAGCCCCTAGTGTTCGGAAGACCGAGTTCGGGGCGCTATCCACGCCTAGGCCGGACAAAGCTGACTCCTCGCTCTAAGCGGCATAAGTCTTTAGGGACTCGAAAACCTCTCGAACAGCGACTAGCTCTCGCCTCATCATGACGGTCAGTTTTAGCTTTCTCTACTGAGGTGCTTAGCCCAGCTCAACTGGGGCACAATCACAGTAGTTCTCCTAGTGCTACCTTAGCCGATATAATGGAACGTAAGGTACCAAAACATAGGAGCCGGGCAAACCCAACTATTGACCCAAGACATGATTCGGAGCCGATGCATATAATGTTATAAGTTCGGGGTGGCGTACTTGTGAAAGTGTTCGGACTTCTCACACCGTATTGTGGGGTACTTAAGCCCCTGGCGTATTGGCCGTACCAAAGTGTACGGGTGCAACATGTCATTAATGAACATATATTCGTAAAAAAAGAGTAATGCAATAATAGACGGTAGCTATGCATTGTTTATTTAAAAAGGCTGCGATCAAAGCAGAACGATACAAATAGTGCGATAAGCAAAAGATGGGACTATCTAACATGTCCTTTCCAAGGGCGAGCTGCAGAATTGTATGTGAAACAGGTATACTGCTCGTTATAGAGACCACCTTAGAGTTCCGTATTGCGGTGTAGCTTTCTGCTCCCCTGGTTGTTGTATCGTTTGTGCGGTAATTGTACTGCCGGACAGGCCTTCCGAAGAGTGAAGTCCTGAAAGTAAGAGAAAATGAAGAAGTTGGCAGCCCATAGTGCGGTTTAAGCTATGTTTCGGGCGTGCCGTGATGGTGCCCCTCCCCCTTTGCCCATGGTATTTCCAGAGCGTAGTTATGTACATGCAACGCTGGTTTCGCAAGTTCGCGAGGGCTGGGGTTGGGGCCGCATTGCTACGCTTGCTCGGAACGTGCCAGGCGGTCTTGTTGTAGGTTACTCCGGGCGCGCTTGACGGTGTCCAGACGTTTAATGGCCGGACTGGAGAATTACCTTGAGAGGCTGCTTTGTACTTCCGCTGCGACAGCCGCCGTATGCTCCTCCGTTCGGAGAGAGCGTTCGGTGTTTCCATTGACCGTGATGACTCCTCGAGGGCCTAGCATCTTGAGCTTGAGGTATGCGTAGTGCGGCACCGCATTGAACTTGGCAAATGCGGTTCGCCCGAGCAGTGCGTGATAGCCACTGCAGAACGGGACTATGTCGAAGATTAACTCCTCGCTTCGGAAATTATCCGGAGATCCGAAGACCACTTCAAGTGTAACTGAGCCTATAGAGTTGGCTTCTACACCTGGTATGACGCCTTTAAAGGTCATTTTAGTGGGTTTAATCCTCGAGGGATCGATGCCCATTTTCCGCACTGTATCCTGGTAAAGCAGGTTCAGGCTGCTGCCGCCGTCCATAAGGACTCTAGTGAGGTGAAATTCGTCAATAATTGGGTCTAGAACCAATGCGGCGAATCCGCCATGACGGATGCTAGTGGGGTGGTCCCTTCGATCAAAAGTGATCGGGCAGGAAGACCATGGGTTGAACTTTGGGGCGACTGGCTCCATCGCGTATACGTCCCTTAGCGCACGCTTCCGCTCCCTCTTGGGGACGTGGGTTGCGTATATCATGTTTACCGTCCGCACTTGTGGGGGGAAACCTTTCTGTCCACTGTTGTTCGGCGGCCGGGGCTCCTCCTCGTCATCGCTATGCAGCCCCTTGTCTCTGCTTTCTGCATTTAACTTGCCTGCCTGCTTGAACACCCAACAATCCCTGTTGGTGTGATTGGCTGGTTTTTTGGGGGTGCCATGTATCTGGCATGAGCGGTCGAGTATTCAGTCCAAACTGGACGGGCCCGGAGTATTTCTTTTGAATGGCTTTTTCCGCTAACCTGGTTTAGAGCCTCTGAATCCGGCAATAACTGTCGTATCCTCAGCATTGTCGCCGTTAATGCGGCGCTTTTGCTTGTTGTGACGCGACCTACCACTGCTGTCCTTGGTATCCGAATTACCAGGGCTCTTGGTCATGTTATTGCTGCGAGCTAGCCATCTGTCTTCTCCCGCAAAAGCGGGTCATAAGTGTCGTGAGGGCTGCCATAGATTTCAGCTTTTCCTGTCCTAGGTGCCGTGCAAGACACTCGTCACGGATGTTATGCTTGAAGGCTGCTAGGGCCTCTGTGTCCGGACAGTCGATGATTTGATTTTTCTTGGTTAGGAACCGTGTCCAGAATTGTCTGGCCGATTCCTCTGGCTGCTGAATTATGTGGCTAAGGTCATCAACGTCTAGTGGTCGCACATAAGTGCCCTGGAAATTGTCGAGGAATGCCGTTTCCAGGTCCTCCCAACAACCAATTGATTCTGCTGGCAAGCTGTTAAGCCAATGCCAAGCTGGTCCT